>NC_134489.1:78366393-78548045 GCF_040206685.1 Ascaphus truei
CACTCTCTCTGTCTCTCCCCCACACTCTCTCTGTCTCTCCCCCACACTCTCTCTGTCTCTCCCCCACACTCTCTCTGTCTCACATTCTGCATCTGGATATCTTATTTACCCTATATATATATATATATATATCTTAAATGCCCTCTACTACACCGAAATAACCTATACTGTATTTCTTCCAGATCTGACTCAAGCTTCACACGGGAGACATCGGAATCCCCCCTAACCCAGAAGACAGATAGGGAACACCTCCCCTCCAATGTATAACATTGCGGGAATGAGGGTACCTGGATATTGAGTGACTGCGGATCAGGTAAGATCCCATGCGGGATTGCTGCTTTAAATATTGTGAAGCGAGGCGTCCAGACACTGGTTAAGGGGTGCAGGAAACTAGTCATTCATATTTGGCTTTTTTTTCTAGATCCGACATTTACACACACACACACGTAACAAGGATTAATTGTAGTATAATGTAATACAATAAATAAACTTATGTCAAAAATGAATGTTCTTACTAGGAATTTATTCAATTTGTTGTATTTATGTATTTTTTTAAAAGCGGGGTTGGGGGCGGGACTAGGAGCGGGGTTGGGGGCGGGACTAGGGGCGGGGTTGGGGGCGGGACTAGGTGGCGAGTAGATTTTTTTGATTCGGCGAGTAGATTTTTGGGTGATTTGTCAAGCACTGCTTATAGGTATATACTGAATAAACATTAACACACAACAAACTTACTTTAATCAGATTTAGGGAAAGGAAAAAATATGTGGGGGATAAAATGCATCTCACAATAATAAGTGCCTTTATTTTGCTTTGTTTTTTCGTTGTTTTTCTGTGCAAAACAGTTTGTCATTTGCAAATACACAATACATACATACGTTATCCCCCCAAATACACATACACTACCCCCCCCCCCCCCCAAATGCGCAAGCAGGGGGAGAGCAGGAAGGGGACGCTGACGAAAAAGTTTGTGCACCCCTGATATAAGCTCCAATCCTATAACAGTACAGTATATAAGTACAATCACCTGGAAAAAGTTAGTTCTCCTCTGCCTTAATTCCATAATGCCTTATACCCAAGTGCATTATTAATTTCACTGAATTTACACTTTTATTTAATACTATTCATTTTATGAAATGTAATTTCTCTCTGAATATGGAGACTTGCTTTTTTGACTTTTGGAATATAAAACTAGAGAAAATACATATTATTATACTCCGATCCATACTCTGTCCTAATGTGTTAATACATCTGTAATAGAAATGTACACTTACTTTACATGGCAGTTAAGGGTTAAAGCAGAATTACAATTTTTGGTTCTGCCACATTAACCGAAACAAAAATAGACACATATAAAAGTATGATTGACAGCCTACTCATAGATCCAACAAAGACCTTATCACAACTTTAAATAAATTACTGACACCTGTAAGTTTCAAATACACAAATATTTGCCAATGGTGTTGAAGGTTGTTCAGCGGGGAGGGACCTAGAATAGCTGTAGTTCCAGTGACGGGAGACAGCCCAGAGCCATGTAGGGCATGCAGAGGGGAGTGGGCCTACTCAGGCTTCGGAGGGTACTTTTGTGGAAGTTAGATCCGACTTCAGCATGGGCTCAACTTGCATACTAGGCCGGCTTGGCCCCTCGGCTCTGACTCTGTTGTCAGCCATTCATCCAACACAAACGTACAAAGAAAAAGACATACTGTAGGAGCGGTGTTTACCCTGTGTATGCGCTATATAAGACATTAGATATACATACACAGGCAGAGACAGACTGCTCCCCATAAGCCCGTGCGTATAGTGCGGGCGACGGCGACGTAGCCCAAAACAAATGCATTGCCGCCGCTTGCGCTTATAGAAAGCGCAATGGCGACGGAGCGACGTCGTGTCGCGAATTTTGGAAGCTGGCAATATTTGATTTTTCAAGGGCTGTCGCCTCATGTGACAGCCCCTGAACTAATCAAATGCCAGTAAGCCCGCGATGCCGCCGCAAAGCAAAATATAACTTTCACTAGTGGCGACGGGTGACGTCACCTGTCCCTTCGGGTCGCCCATCACGGGCACTATACGCGCGGCCTTACATTATTTCTATTATACTCCCCCTTCACTCTGTGTCCTGTTTGTAGAGATGAGCTCTGTTGCTCTGGTCTTTAATCATCTGTCAATGACTCCCCAGCATCTCTGTAGGTCTTACGATATTGAAGAGAGGGAGCTGCAAGGGAGTCACTGACAGGTTGTGTCTCATGATCAGAGATCAGCATGACTGAGTTTGGCTCTGTAGGCAGGACAGAGTGTGATGAGGAGGTTTAGTCACATAGCTTTGGGAGGCACTAGGAGCCATTTGCCGGAAAGAGGATAATAACAGCCTGCCATTGTCCGATAAGCTGCTTTTATGCACCCAGTAATAATAATAAAAAAGTAAAAACGCCTTGCGCACAGTTTTTACCCCACCTCCCCAACATTAGTTGGTTATACGTGTATCATTTCCACAGAGGGGGTAAGCTCCAAATAATTTTTTGAGGGATTGGTCAGGGTGACCACATTTTCTTGCTGATATGGTAAAGGAAAACACGAGCAATTACAGGCATAAACTATATTACTTTCATTGTAATGTTGATATTCGCTTCTATAATTGCTCTTTCACTAGTCATGAAGTTTAGAGGAGACATTAAACAAGGATTACCCACAGCTTTCTAGTGGTGAATGAGGAATCATTTTCTTTATTCCTACTTTTTCCCTCAGTTTACATTTGAACTTTTTGGCCTACGATTGTCGATGAGGTTAACATAGCCGTTTATTTCTATTAACAGAATTTAAATGTCTATAGTCAGTTACATAAAAATCCCATTTTTCTTCCTTTCACTTGAAACTGGTAAATAGACTGTTTCTCTGTGGAAGTTTTTATTGATTCCCATGAAAACATATACAGTACCATGGGGAAATATTCTCTACTTTCTAGTACAGGTGCAGTATCAAATCCATAAATACACGCCAGTCCAAAAGCATTATATTGGGTCTTTGACTGATACTTTGCTCCTAATGAAAAAAATTATTTTAAGTAATACTTTGCATCACAGGAGTTGGAATACAATAATTGAACAAATATTGATTATAGATGAACATTTACCGGGACTAAATCTACACTCTTGGTGTTTGTAGAGGACAAGAATTCATAAAATTAGTTGCGATGTTTTCTAAAGGAATGCTGTATTGTTGTACCCAGTGACACAGAATGGGAGTTAATCAATTATAATTAATGATGAAAGACAGAAATCCAAATACATTTATATGACCAGGTTGAGAGACGGGAGTTGAGATTTAACTGACAAGGTGAATTGTTGTCTGCATGAACCATTTAGCTGTAGTTCAGTGATTTCCACTTGCAAGTTGCTCCTTTTTTCTTTTGATTCCATCATGAATTCTATCATTGACAGCCCCCCCAGAACGTCTGTACAAAACATGTGGGCACATTTCCGTGGGGTAATGAAAAAAATTACTAGTTTTCAATTTTTCCGTTTAAATAATTTTTTGCGCTACTATCCACAATGTGGAAAACAAAGACATTGGTGTGGTGCTGATTAAGATAACAATGTCAGTTTGCTGAGATGGAATAAAGATGAACGCGGTGGACTTCGGAAAAATGGCCTTCTAGGTTTTGAAAGATCTGTACTACAATGTAATCTATGAAGAACTTTTATATTGATGCTATAAAATACATCACCACCTACAACCTGTATTAGAACTTTGTACTACTGTATACATTAATTATATGTAAAATATGTGTAACGGTATTTCTGGCCCGGCCTGACCCACCCAATCTCACATTGGCCCCTGTGGTCTAACCGGACCCCATTACAGTGTGAATATGCCTGATGGTGCACCTGCTGGCTACAGGACTCCTGAGTCTCCCGCATGGTGGTGTGTGGGGAGGACCCGTCAGACAGGCAGCTGAGGTAGTGTGCTGAGTCTCACCTAGTTCCAGTGCAGCGCCTCCACCTCACCAGGGTCCCTGCGTCCGCATGGGGATGATCCTGGCGAGGAACTCCTCCGTGGTGCTCCTCTCTGTACACTCATTCCAGATAGATACACGAGAGGGTTTCTGGCTGAACTCATCTTTATTGACACGGCAGGGCAACTGCCCTCCACAAGGAGTATCTTCAGCCGCTCATCTCGCCAGTGCTCCCTTTAGTTAGGTATGTCACCCAGATCAGGGATTCACTATTCCCGCAGGAATCACTGTCCTGTGCCAGGTCCCTGGACACAGCCTCCCATGGAGTTACTATAACATAACTGACACTCTGATAGAACTTGAACTCCTTCCTCAGCTCTGACAAGAGCTGGAACTCCTTTCTCTGCAGAACAACTAACTAGACAGCAACTTTCCAGCAACCCAACTTTTAGACACAGTGCTGTGCCTTATGTAAGCTTCTGAGGCTGACACATCTCTGACATCACTAACCATGGAGTCAGAGCATGTGACCAGTCCCAGCCATACACAGAGCACCCCACCAGGGTGTGAGGGGAAACCTCCATAATTACTGCTGGCATGCCCACACTTACCAGGCCTTACTGCCAACAGGAGAGATGACTGTAGGCATTTTACATGACCGCTACATTCTCCCCCTGGTGAATCCCATCGTCCTCGCTGGGACCTAAATTTGTATACCTCTTTCCAGGAAGCACTGTAACGGAAAACATAATTAACATCACACAAATTTCCTCATAATACAGTACATATGAATACAGTCATCCGCCAAGCCCGCCCCGACCAGCAGCCACGAACCCGCGTAATGTCTCAGTACCCCCTTAATAATAGTGATCTGGGTCAGGTTTCCTCACTTCCCGGTTACCCATATCCAGGACCGTAACATAATAATGCCTAGGTGATCCTCTCTCTGGCACATAGGTCACCCTATGTTTGTGAACATTTCTCCCTATGCTCCACACTCGCATCAGGGTGTCTATCCTTTCTTCCGCCTTCTTACCTACAATGTCGCTCCCCCTATTGGTTAAGTACAGCTCTATAGTTTCTTGGAGCCACATTTCCCTATTGTCCTCAATTTCATCCATCAGGGGCTCCGGAACATAGGGATACTCCAACCCATGGGATTTTTTATATTTGACTATTATAGCCCTCTCCGCCCTACTGACCCGGGTCAGATCAGCATTACCTGCCCTCCCAGGTAACACCCATGATAGGGGCTCATCAGGATCGACTGGATCTGATAGTGTGTCGGGACCCATGGGCGCTATGTCTCTACGCTCCAGCTGGAACCACCTCTCCTGTAATTCCCTGTCCCTCTGCTCGGGTGTAAACTCTCCCTCTCTCCACCAGAAATCTACCACGTCCTCCCGCCGGATGAGGAACCGAGTACGGTCCATCCATGCGGAGTACCCCTCAAATAGTGGAGCCCACCACCTGGTCTCCTTAAAGGGATTAGGCCCTGGTTCCCGGTCGTCATCAAACGAAAATACCCCTGACGACCTTGTGGATCGCGGTTTGGACCACCTTGAGGACCCCGGAGCCTTTACTGCCGGTTGGGGTGCTGTATCCGCCACCCTCAATTCTCCTCCTCCCCGTGAATCACCTTCCGTAGCTCCACTGAGCTGCCTCTCCCCAGTCCGTTTTTCCTCCCCCCCCAAAGGTATGTCCACAAGTTCCAAGCTGGGCGGTGAACCCGGTGATCGTGTGATAGGGGTAGGGGCATTAGCTAGGGCATGGGGTTGGGTATAGGGGCATGGGACGGGACCCCACGGGGTTACGACCCGCTCCTGGCTGTCCGTAGACTGGTCCAAGGATGATGTCTCACCCTCCTCAGTCCTGAGATCGTCTCTCCGATTTCTGGGCAATACGAGCGGTCGGGGACCTTCCCCCAATCGCCGAAGCGTCGCTGCTTCCCCTTCCTGGGTTCCGCCGTCGCCACCGGAAGTGACGTCCTCCCCGGAACCGGAAGCGTCGCCATCTCGCGTTGGACCCCCATGCGGGATCTCTTCTCCCACGACATCCGGTTGCTCCGCCGTCACCACCGGGAGTGATGCCGTCCCTCCACGTGCGCGTTGGGCCTGGCGCGGCCCTTCCAGCGCTTCGCCGTCTGTTGTGACCAGGTAAGAGATAGGGCTTTTTGGCTTACCCATCCGCAGGGGTGTAGGCGTCTCTCTCCCATCTCCACCAGGTCCGGGGATGGCGGGACTCCGTCGGTCGGATCGCCGATCTGCGGGGGACGTCCGGTCACTCACCCCACGGGGCGTCGTTCTCCCCGTCTGTCTTTTCCGCTCCGTTCTTGCTACCGCCAGCTCACGGAGGTCCTCATCAGAGTAGTCCCCTCGCCCCGACCTAGGGGTCTCGGGGCGGGGTGAAAGTCTCTTTGCCCCTGTCGCGGGGTTTAATCCAGCCGCCTCAATGGCCAGTGACCCAGCCGACTTGACCGGCTCCAGTCCCTTGTCTCCGGGACTCGCGCGGTTGATCCACAGCGCGCCCGGGGACTCAGCAGAGCGCCGTGTCACATCCACCGGGGGGTCAGCAGGCTGTATTGGGACGAATGTGGGCATAGGCCACAGATACAAAGTCCCGCAATGAGGGCAACGTGCCATCGTATTCACAGTACCTCCGGGCAGCCCGCATTGTAGGCAGAGCCCGACCACCGTCTCAGTATTGGCCACCCTCACCACCAGCACCCCGCCGGGCACTGAGTAGGGCTGGGTGGAGACCATAGTTCCCACAGTGGAGGAGCAGGCCATTCTTGGTACAGGAGTCACTTCCTGTACAGGTCTCTCCTTCTCTGTGGTTCCTCGCAACTGACTGGTGGAAGTAGCTGGATCCGCCACTCCCTGCTTTGGCTCCTCCCTTCTCTGACAGAGTTGGAACCCGCCCCCAGGGGTTGCAATAATGGGCGGGTCCCACAGGGGAATATCATGCCCCTTAATTAAGGCCGCACCTCTCTCAGTCCTGGTGGGCGCGGTCTGCGTTTTCGCGCCAGTCTCCTCCCCAGAGCTGGAGTCCTTTCCCGCGGCTAGTTCCCGCCTTCTCCTTGCAGCAGCTTTTTGCACAAGGTACCTTTGCTTGCAAATCACCTCCACGGCCGGAACTACTTTTTGTAGTGGCGCCGTCTGGATATCAGTCCCTGGGCCCAGTGGGTGCATTCCCACAGGCCATAGTTGAAAGTCACTCCCCCTGGTAGAAATCAGGGGAGGGTCCCATAAACTCAACGGTTGACTCAGCACAGGGGCTGAATTAGTCACTGTCCATTCCGGCGCAGCCATAGCTTTCGCGCCATGCCCCCCTTCAGGGCGGGGCTCTGCTGTTCGCGCCATTCCCGGCCAGCTCTGTGCAAGTCCTGCAGCAGCCATTTTTTCTGTAACTGTCCCATGCGGTTTCCCTAGCAAGCGGGAGCCGCCATTTTGGTTGGTTTTTGCGCCCAAAAAGTCCATTCGTTCGCTCTCCTCACGGGGTTCTCCCCCAATTATAACAATTTCTTCATTTTACATGACCGCTACATATGGCTTTTTAATTTAACAGAAGTCGAGTGTCGATTTGATTGCTGCTTATTGATTGCTGCTTATAACGCGGTCTGAGCGTGGCTCCGAATTTAAAAACATCTTCATTTTTTTTAAAAAACATTTTTAAACATTCAGTGCTTTATTGCTGATGGACACATACACACACCCCTACACCATGTGGAAATTGAACATGAATACATTTTATATAATACCTCCTAATAGAGGTAAATGAGAATTTTAATTCTAATAGAGGTATACTGTATTAGTATTTTATCTGTTAGTGTTAGGAACTGTGAACTGGGTCTACCTTGTCGTGGCTCACAGGCTTACAATGCTTTGGCCAAAGCGTCTAAATTACCCTTTTTCAAGAGAATATATAAGTATTTTACTGTGTATTTTTGTCATATTGGATGTAGCATTGGGCTTCTCTGTTGCTTCTTGTACACATTTGCCACGCTCAATAGCTGTCCATTTTGACACTTATATACATATATATTTTGTGGGGGCTCAGGGGTTCCCAAAAAGAGCTTGCTGGGGTTCTGTGTGTTTTTTGTTAACTTATTTTCAGCTGTTACAGCAGTTGGAGGTTAGTCGCCCTTCCCTCCCAGGTTTTAAGCCCGCCCCTCCCCACTTCCCAAGTCAGCAGGTCCTTTTCATTTTACTGGATATAGATCCAATGTTGGTTTTCTCCCTCCTAATAGAGGTAAATGAGAATTTTAATCCTAATAGTGTTATATTAGTATTGTATCTGGTAGTGTTAGGACCTGTGAACTGAGTCTGCCTTGTCGTGGCTCACAGACTTACAATGCTTTGGCCAAAGGGGTAAACTAAATCACCCTTTTTCAAGAGAATATCTAAGTATTTTACTGTGTATTTTTGTCATATTGGATGTAGCATTGGGCTTCTCTGTTGCTGCTCAATAGCTCTCCTTTTTGACACTTATATACATATATATGTTGTGGAGGCTCAGGGCTTCCCAAAAAGAGCTTGCTGGGGTTCTGTGTTTTATATAATACACATGCAGGAATCGAACCCAGGACCTTTCAGGTGCTAGTACAAATTCCCTAACTGCTACGCCACAGGATTGATGTGATAAAACAGACTCTTGAAGAATTGTTGAAGACATTAAATTGGGAAGAAACGGAGCCCTAATTCAACAGTGAATAATTGAGTCACCTACGATATGCAGATGACATTGTTATTCTTGACACAAGTCCAGAAAACCTTCGGCAACACGTCGGAGAACTCGCCAAAGCAAGTAAGAAAGTGGGACTCCGCATTAATCTCAAAAAAACAAATATGTCAACCCTACAAAGATCAAAAATAATGTAATAGAATTAGAAGTCGAAGACTATGTCTACATTGACTGACTGGCAAGTAGCCATATTACATACTGCTTTCCAATAAAGAAAAAAAAATCCGAATATTTTTTGCACGTTAATGAGATTGCTGACGCCATATGACCTAATATGCATTTGGCACCAACACCTAATTAAAGTGCAACTTGTTCTGAAAAAAAAAATGGTGTATTAGTTACCAGGATTTACCAGAAGACTCACACACAAATCCATTTTTAAAAACCTAATTACAGACATCTTCAAATTCCTATGGTCACACATGGGTGAACTGTCTTGAAAGGGGTTAAAGTTTAGGCACTTATTTTATACAGTCCTAAGTCGCGGACCACACAGCCCATTACCTAATGGGAGTTTTTGTCCGATCGCACCGCACTTTGAACTATAAAGAACGAGCCCCATTTTGGGCCCTTTTTGGGCTGAAATTCCCAATTGAAAACAATGGGGAATTTGATCAAAAATGGCCAGATAGCCCGTTTCGGCAGATATACTGTAAAATCTTGGTGTAAAAAGACACGCAACTACTGATAGTACTTTTGTTATTTGAAATAAAATAGTAATTGTTTATAAAATATCTATGTTAGAAGATAATTACCATCACTATTTAAAAGAAAGGTAATTCTATATAACAAAATGATCTTCCAGGTAGAGAAAATATAGAAAACGGTTTATTGCATATTCACACAGTGAAAGTAAACTACATTTACTGTGTTTAGAGAAGCACTGGATCTAAACTTATGAGAAGCAAATGATAAAAGTATAGATTTGCTCCAGTTAAGAAAAAAATAGTACTTTAACATTTAAACATGTATATTTTCTAAATTAAGTATTTATTCTTTCTCATAAGAAAGCAATAGACACCTGGAGTGCAACCTCTCCCAGGGCATATCAAAATATTAAATAAACAACATATAGTGTAATAGGTTTGTACCAAATATATAGTTATAATCTATATCTATAAGTCTCAAATAATGGTTGTGTGTGTGTATGTCAGTCCCACAGCTCATTGGCCTGCGGGGTCGGGTGACGTCACGGCCACGCGTACGCAGGCCGTGACAGTCACACCACACTCACACACCGCGTGCGCCTCTGGACGACCCGCACTCACCACCTCCCGCCTCTCAACCCAGCGCCGCATTCACCACCCCGCCACACTCACGCCGACCGACGCACTAACCGCACTCACGCCGACACCGCCTCTCACATCACGCCGCCGCCTTCCGCCCGCCCACTCGGCTCTTCTCCGCCGGGAGCACCGGGGGGGGGGGACAAGAAGCCAGCAGCCAGCAGCCAGCATCCTCCTCTCACCCCTCACCCCTGCGCCGCACTTACAACCCGGCCGCACTCACCACCCGGCCACATTCCGGCCCATCGAACTCACGCCACCGCCTCCCGCCCGCTGACATGCCACCGGACTCACGCCGCCGCCTTCCGCCCACTCGGCTCATCTCTGCTGGGAGCGCCGGGAGGGGGGGGGAGGGGAATAAGAAGCCAGCGGTGATGCCAGGCCGGTGGACCTGCGACCGGGTAGCACACCTCCTCCCTCCCCCCCAATCAGCAGCTCTGCGTGGGGTGTGAGGGAGGGAAGAGTCAGGACAAACACAGCCTCCCCGTGTCCCCCTTCCTCCACACACACACTGACTGCCCCACACACACACACTGACTGCCCCACACACACACTGACTGCCCCATACACACACTGACAGCCTGACACACAACTGACACACACACACACACACACACTGACTGACACACACTGACTGACTGACGCACACACACACTGACACACACACTGACTGGACGATGTGCACATACACACTGACGTACACACACACAACTGAGTGACTGACGCACACACACACACTGACTGGTACGCACACATAATCACATTGACTAACGCGCGCACACACACACAAACACTGACTGACATGCACACACACTCAATGACGCGCACACACACACTGACTAATGCGCGCACACACACACACACTGCCTGACGCACACACACACTTACTGACGCACACACACTTTGTCTGACGCACACACACAAACACACACACACACTGCATGAAGCTGTAAAGGGGGGGAGCTGTAAAGGGTGGGGGGGAATGGATTGATATGAATGGGGGACAAACAAAGGGGGGAGACGGGAAGAGAGCGAGAGAGGGGAGGGGATAGAGGAGAGAGAGAGAGAGAGAGAGGGGGGGGGGCAGAGAGAGAGAGAGGGGGAGAGAGGAGGGGAGAGTGGCGAGGGGACAGAGAGAGGGGGAAGGTGGGGAGAGAGAGAAGGGGGAAGGGGTAAAGAGGGGTGGAAGGGAGAGAAATAGAGAGGGGGAGGGAGGGGAGCGGGAACATTACATCCCGGGCAACGCCGGGTATGTAAGCTAGTAACTATATATTGTGTATTTTATATTTGTATGTGCCCAGGGAGAGGTTGCGCTCCGGATGTCTATGCATTCTGTTTGAGACCTTGTGGAAAGTCTTGTTCGGAGGAGCAGGTTGTATTGTTTCTCACAAGAAAGTAACAAAACAGAACCCTGCATAGTTAAATATACACAGTTCAGCAACAGGGCGAGTTGCAGCATACAGTATATTGAAATGTCTACTTTGCACAAGAGGTTAGAGTTAAGATGGCAACATTAATCTTTCATGATACAGCATTTGGGAAATGGAGAAGAACTTGCTAGACTCGATACTGCTCTTGGGCACTGGTTAGCTTTTCTTGTGGGTATGTACATTATATAAATTGGAGCAGCCATTAAGGCACAGTGTTGCAGACATTTTGAACTTGCATGAATAATAACTTCTTAATATTTTATTGACCCCTTCAGCAATCGCATATTTAAAGTTAGTTTTTACCTGCTACAAAATCTTTGTCTAAGCATTGCTAATACTGTATTTAGCAGCCGATTTGATAAACATTAAATAATTATTAGTTTTAAGCCATTGAAATGTGCAAAGAATGACTGGTATTTGCCGTTTCAGATTTTGTTTGATTTCCTGTAAATTAGCCTGTTGCTATGACTAAGATTACTTTGTATTGGAGATACAAACTGCATGTAAAAGGTAATATATTTTCATTAATGACGCTATATAAATATAGCCGGCGTCCGTCTGACATTGATGCATCGGCGCACTTGCGTCACACAGGCTTCTTATATAGCGCTGCTAGTTTTACGTAGTGCCTTATAGAGAAATTTTTCAGGCACAGGTCCCTGCCCCGTGGAGCTTACAATCTATGTTTTTGGTGCCTGAGGCACAGGGAGATAAAGTGACTTGCCCAAGGTCACAAGGAGCCAACACTGGTTCCCCTGCTTCAAACTCAATGCCAATCAGTGTCTTTACTCACTGAGCCGCTCCTTCTCCCTGCCAGCTGGAGAGTGGTGTGGTAAGTGGGATAGGGTATAAATATGTGTTCTTTTCATTATTATATGGCCCTCACCTTGACAAAGGCTGTTAAATTCAGCCGAAACGTTGGTTTCTTGGCACAATGAATTTCAGTTGAATAAGTCCGTGTGCCTGCATCTCTCTGTTCACCCTATGCTGTTTCTGGGATCCTTGGACTCCTTTCGTGATACAGAGATCTGGCAGCTAAGTATATATGTACTACTATTGAGTTCCTGCATTTCCTTCTGAATTCGCAGAAGCAGGGATATCCTGAAAACTGACACTGGGTTGCACTTGAGGACTGGAGTTGGCCACTCCTGGAGACGTGTTGGGGCACGACCATGACATCACCCGGCAGGTTCGCCCTCATTGGGTGAAACCGCCAGGGACGTGGCCACCGCGCTCGTAGCCAGTATTGAGCTCAATGTTCCTGTCTTCGGGAAAAACTGTCCGCGCGGTGCGGCGGCCACACCTTGTAGTGGTCTCGGCCCCATTGAGGGGCGGCTCATGTCCCTGTGGGCGCTGCAGAAGACAGCGGGGACCTGGCCTTAGAATCCCCATCTAAACAAATCTAAAAAAAAGAATCCAGGTTGCAGTCATTAAAATAACAATCTGAGAATATAAATTCACGTCCTAAATTCTGACCTGTGTAATGTCAGCTAGATAAAGGCATTTCTGGTCATCTAGTTCTCTGATTATCTACAGGTTACAGTGTAAGGATTTTCACATGTACATACTGTGCACAATAATACTATTAACAATAGTGCCTGGACCATTCTACCATTATATTTTCCATGTATTTATCTCACAAACCATCAGTCCACGCTGTTCTCCCTTTTATTTTACACTTTCTTTAAGAGACCTTTTCTTGCCCTGTCCAACGCGGTTTACATTTTTTTAATCTGATGCTCCGTTCCAGAGTTTTAAGCGTTTTAAATATTAAGTGTCTGAGATGTTAAAATCAATCTCGCCCCAGAGATTAACCTCTGGCGCTAGAGATTAACAAAATTATGATTTTTAACACTAGAAACAACATTAAAAAAAGAGCAGGACATGCTCAGATGACAAGATACTAACATTTTACGAGTTACACTCATACAGGCTCGTGGGACAATTACTGCTTTAAGATCTGGTAAATTGTTATAATATAGCATGTTTATCGCCCAATCACTGTCACTAGAAGACTTACCCAACTGTCTTCAAAGTAACGGAGCTGACAAAATTGGTAGCGTTTGTAATTGATCCTTGAGAAAGCTACAGGAGAAAAGAGAGCTAATATGTGCAGGGTAATGAAAAACAGGTCCGAATCTATACAGTGTGTCTTAAATGTCACAAGGTAATTGTGGTTTGTGAAATTAGACATATTAGTGCTATAATGGATAAGAGATTCAAACCTTACAAGATTGATTGATTAAATGGTGTAAAATCAGCCTCTAGAAATATTCACATTTGCACATCTTGGTGAAGCATTAAGATCAAGGGAATACAGCAATTGGATTATCTTAATGACAATTCCACAAAATTGTGGAAATCACTGCTGGGAATTTGGGAATAGGAATGAAAAGCATTCTAACTCTGTGTCAAACTCAGTCAGTGAGCACATTCAGTGCTCAATTGAAAAATAACTGGAAGGGGAAAATCATATTATGAGGCATCTAGATGATTAGTGACAGGATGTGCAATGTATCCACTGAGATTTATAAGTTAGTCATGGCATTCAGACAGTTCCTACTCTAAGGTCTAATCAATCATTTTATTAAAATGCTGACACATCAAGCTGGAAACCTCTGTGATCCAGCTGAGATGAACGTAACATCATTTAGAGAACAAGAATTGGTTTCTTGCAAAATCACATGGAAAAAAAAAACTTTCAGCTCTGTTCAATAATAAATCCTCAAAACTAATAAGAAATGAAGTTTTAGTTAACCCATTTTGTTCCTGTGGCAATCCATTGCAAGATCCAATACTTATTAATCTTCTGCCATGACTTTAATTTATAGTGCCACAATTTTAACAAAAGGCAAAAAAATGGCAACCAAAAGACAGACAGACACACACACACACACACACACACACACACACAGACAATTAATGAGTGCTTCTAACATCAACCATAACACATCCTACACCTCAATGAATCAAATGTTATTGTTGGTTGACTTCATGTTTGGTTGTCTGTGTATTTAAGTTTATCTGTACAACAAGCAAGTGTTCATTTTTGTAGAATCCAGTATAATCCATATCACAATACTGTCTGGAGGCAAAACATAAGGGAGATTGTTGACTACAGTATATACTCATCAGATATACTGTAAATAGGTCCAAGGACTGACAATTTTGAATATAATCTCACTGATCTATGCAGAAGAGCATGGTTGTTTACCTAAAACATATAACTACTGTAAATAAAGACTTATCGAAGAGTGTAAGAGCTCAACCAATTTAGCTACTGTACATTTTACCAAGCACTAATGAGAATTCCGAATCACATTGGGAAATACAATACCTAGGTGCATACTTCTCTGTTGATAGATTTGAACATGATATTCAGAGTGGGGAAAAAATAGCTTGCTATACAGATGTACCCAATGTTATTGCAACCCGTGGCAGTAGAATATACACAACACACCAGTGCAAAAAGCAGCCATTCTTTTGCATCAGCCACGCTGGAGAAGGGGGCATGCTATCACACCATTTCACCAGCGGGAACGTGCCACAGATTGCAATAATGTTGGCTACATCTGTATGTTCTCTTACACTGGCGACACACTTTATTCGAGCTCGGCTAGTCCCATGAATTCGGGTATACCCGGGTGTATTGAGGTTTGTGACTGTTTTCTGCCCGAGTGCATTGAGTTATTTTCCAGGCAGGGATTGAAGCATTTTATTCCCGCTGGCTGCAATACTGCACAGTATATATATATATATATATATATATATATATATATATATATATATATATATATATATATATACTGCATGAATTTATGCCATCTGGTAGACACGCAAAGCATTGCAGCCTAGTAAATCCTAATCATTATCATTTAACAGATCAGCCGCCCATCAGCCAGGCATGAACCCAGGCTGGGAAGGCAAACGCAACGGGGCTTGTCAGAGGTGAGGAGCGGCGCATTCCAGGTATCTGCCAGGTACATACTGGGTATTTGCTCGAATAAAGTGTGTCGCAGCAGTATATGTATACAGCCTATATAATTTATTTACTATACTGTTCAACCGTTGTTAAAAAGAACCAAATAAGTTGCACATTTATACATTTCTAATGTAAGTGGCAACCTATGTTATACTTCCAGATAAATGTAAAAAAAAACTGGACATATCTTTAGGATGATATCTCAAGACTTTTTACTACAGTACCATATCTAATTTCTCCAAATATACAGTATTAATTTATTAGCTTTTCATGGTTTCAACGAGTGATAATTTAATTTCTCCTGTACTGTACATGCTTTCTTGCTAATCAAGACTACTGCACAGACCAGGAGCGCACAAACTTTTTAGTCTGCACTCCCTGCCTGCTCTCCCCTCCTGCTATTGCCACCACCCCCTTAACTTGTCACCACCATTTCTGGCATCATGTAACACTGCTGCGTCATTTGACGCCCCGTTGCCATGGCGATGCGTCGCCAGAAGCCGCTGGAGATCAGGTAAGGGAAGTTACAAAGGCCTTGCACGATCCCCTGGCATTTCAATTAAATGCTTTGGGGAAGAGCGTGGGCCCTCTAAGCGCCGTGCACCCCTCCCCCCCCAAAAAAAATGTCATGCCCCCCAGTTTGCGCAGCCCTGGCATAGACACAGTTCTTACCAAAACGATATAATTTTCTAGCGTAGGCATTTCTTTCTAAAGGACTTCTGCCAATAAAAATAATTTGCTGAAAATAATTAGGCATGTATACAAGTTACAACATTAAACCACATTCTTTATGATAATATTGTCGGCAAAGTCAGGAACAAAGTGATTTCATTCAAAACATGAGTCACTTAGTATTTTTTCATTATAATCCTTCTTCTCTAGGTAAGAGTATTCCTATTTAATCTTCAAAAGCTTCCTTGAAAATGACCTTATTAATTCAAACACAATACTGCATTTTAACCTCTATGATAGTCCTTCTGTTAACCTTCTGACTTAATAACCTTAAAACTCGCCTCACAAATCAAGCATCCCAATAGCGTGCACTCATGGCTATTATCCCACACACAGTCACTCCTACCACCCATCTACAGCACTTATTTCCTCACTTGCTGTCTCTGTAAGTCTCCAATCACACCACTTAGATTGTAAACTCTTTGGTGCAGGGATTTCCTTTCCTATTGTCTGATTTTGCTGGGCTTATTGTATTATTATAATTCCCCGTACTGTATTCTTTGTGAAGAGCTGAGCATACTTTGGCGCTTTAAAATAAAGACACAATACAATACAGTCATGAATTTAGTTACACATCATTACTCTTCCTGATCTTATAAAACCCTCTCTCTGTCCTGGTTCCCTTCCATTGCCTTCTTGGGACTGAGACAGACCATATTAAGTTTTGGGGGTTTCAACATAGACAGTATGCTTTCTAAGTCACCTTTTATGTGTCCGATTATTGTGTTTCAGAGATCATTCCCACCGTATTGTCAGCCTGGGAAGTACAACACTGCATTTATCATCTAAGACAAGGGGGCACAATCTATTTCCCCTGCGCCCCCCTGCTGGCTTTCCCACTCTCCTCGCCCCCCCCCCCCCCCTCTTACCTTGATTCAGATGTCCTGGCATCATGATGTCACGTTGTCATGGCAACGTGACGTCACATGACCCTGCGGCACCATTTGACGACGCGTTGCCATGGCGACGCATCACCAGGAGCGTCTGAATCAAGGTAAGTAAAGGTTTACAGAGGCCCTGCAGCTCCCCCGGCATTCATTTAAATGCCTTCGGGAAGCGTGCGCGGGGCCTCTGTAAACCCCGCGCCCCCGGCAGCGAGTCTCGCTCCCCCCTGTCTAGCACTCCTTATCAGTAAGATTCAACCTAGACTATTCTAACATACTGTTGTCGTGAAGTTACCCCTTGACCCCTCCGCCACTCCTTACACAGTGCAGTATTCATGTGACCAGCACATTGATTTTGAACGTTTGCAGGATTTCTTTTCCGCGACGTTTGATACCTTTTTTGGCAATAAAAAAAAGCTGTGTGTGCTGAGCACGCGCATAGTAAGTGAAACTTCTTTGTTTTTTGTCACAGAAATGTTATTTGTGATGGTGATGTTTTTAATTAAAAATCACAAAACAATTTCACTTCCAAAACACAAAAGTTTGACCACATGTTTTAGCTATTTGCACATCTATATTTATAGTAACTGAATTCTTTGTGTCTGCGTGGGTCAGTCAGTGTGTGTGTGTGTCTGCGTGTGTCAGTCAGTGTGTGTGTGTGTGTCTCTCTGTGGTGTGTATGTCTCTCTCTGTGACCTACCCCCACCACGACGTAGCTGCGGACACGGGGAACTCTGTCTGAGTTTCCTCCCCCCGGTGGAGCTGTGGGCTGTGTTTCCTGCTGCAGCCAGCCCCACAGCGGAGGTACGGGACATGGGAGGTGCTCGGCAGCGGGGGAGTAGGCACATCACTTGGGGGCGCTGTTTGGCGCATCACTGGGGTGTGTGTGTGTGTGTCAGTCTGTATGTGTCAGTGAGTGAGTGTGTACGTGTGTCAGTCAGTGAGTGAGTGTGTACGTGTGTCAGTCAGTGAGTGAGTGTGTACGTGTGTCAGTCAGTGAGTGAGTGTGTACGTGTGTCAGTCAGTGTGTGAGTGTGTACTTGTGTCAGTCAGTGAGTGAGTGTGTACGTGCGTCAGTCAGTGAGTGCGTGTGTACGTGCGTCAGTCAGTGAGTGCGTGTGTGTGTACGTGCGTCAGTCAGTGAGTGCGTGTGTACATGCGTCAGTCAGTGAGTGCATGTGTACATGCGTCAGTCAGTGAGTGTGTGTGTATGTGCATCAGTCAGTGAGTGAGTGTGTGAGTGTATGTGTCAGTCAGTGAGTGTATGTGTCAGTCAGTGAGTGAGTGTGTACATGAGTGAGTGTGTACGTGCGTCAGTCAGTGAGTGCGTGTGTACATGCGTCAGTCAGTGAGTGCGTGTGTACGTGCGTCATTCAGTGAGTGTGTGTGTATGTGCGTCAGTCAGTGAGTGAGTGTGTGTGTATGTGCGTCAGTCAGTGAGTGAGTGTGTGAGTGTATGTGTCAGTCAGTGAGTGCGTGTGTGTGTACGTGCGTCAGCCAGTGAGTGTGTGTGTGTGTGTACGTGCGTCAGTCAGTGAGTGCGTGTGTACATGCGTCAGTCAGTGAGTGCGTGTGTACGTGCGTCATTCAGTGAGTGTGTGTGTATGTGCGTCAGTCAGTGAGTGAGTGTGTGTGTATGTGCGTCAGTCAGTGAGTGAGTGTGTGAGTGTATGTGTCAGTCAGTGAGTGAGTGTGTGAGTGTATGTCAGTCAGTGAGTGAGTGTGTGAGTGTATGTGTCAGTCAGTGTGTGTGTGTGTCAGTCTGTGTGTGTGTGTCAGTCCGTGTGTGTGCTTCCTGCGGTTTCTCGTCTGAGGATAGCTGGCCAGCTCCCCCGCAATGATCCTACTCAGGTGCCCCACCGAACCGAGAAGCACTCCTCTCTCACCCCAATACCCTCCATCAGGTGGTTGAGTCTCCGGATGTGAAGCTGTAGCTCGGGGGGCAAGGAGGGCAGCTCCACGTCCCCCAGCCCCAGGATCCTCTTCTTGTCTGGCCAGCTGCAGTTGAGAGCCTGCAGGTCTCCGCCAGGTAGCAGCGGGAAGAGAGAGGAGAAGGCCGGGGCCAGGAATAGGTGCGGGGAGATCGGGATCAGCAGCAGCGGCGCCCACATCACCTCAGCCATAAAGTTCATGTTCCCCATCCACTCCTCCAGCTGCTGGTGGCCCCCTCGGCCTCCCCGGTGCTCACCGCCGTCACCAGCACGCAGTACTTGAAGGAGCTCTGGCTCACCACGTCCCGCACCACGTCCACGGCCCCCACGGAGAGCAGCAGCAGTTCGGCGCAGCCGCACCAGTGCAGGATCTCGGCTGTTAGTAAATGTTGAGCGGGGGAGAGGGGAGCGGGGGAGGAGGAGGGAAAGCCGTCCTCCTCATTCACCCAGCAGCGCAAGGAAGTCTCCGAGCTGTCCGTGAGCGTCGCCATGACTACCGCGCATGTCAGCGGGCGTGGGCAGCGGCGGCAGCTAGGAACGGCGGCGACGGACGTGTGGGAGGAATGGCATGCGCAGGGGGGCTCTGTCTGAGTCACCAGCCCGGCAGAGCGCACGGCTGGGACAGAGAGCGGGCCTGGTCCCAAGAGCCGGTCAGCGGGTTGCCCCGGATGCCGCCCATGCGCATCTCCACCTGGGGGAAATTGCGGACGTTAGGAGCGGCGCATAAGTCTGCAGCCATGTAGGGGGAGCGGCGGCCATTAGGAGCGGCGCCGGCGGCTATCGCCGCCGCCGCATCTGATTTTTTGAGCGGTTTGGATGTCAGTGTTGGGGTCGGGCTGAGCCAGAGCACAGCCCGGCCTCAACTGCCAGTACTGACATCACATCCGTTTCTTTTCTGTCTCCACAATCCATTTTTGCCCCAGTTCGAATGAGGTGCCACTAAAGAAGTTTCACTTCAAAAAGGGCAAAATGTGCCTGGTTCAGCGAAAAATGTTTCACATCTCAACACAACAGGCTTTGGCCTAGATACGTTAAGGAAAAATTGCGGTATTATATAAAAAAATAAGTAATTTTTTCAATTAGCATGAAGTCCAGTTGCACTGCAAGAAATAGGTACATATTTATTGCATGCGTTTATCAATATCGCTACCAGTAAAAATAGTCATAATAGCACATATTTTTAGTAAAAATATGCATTCATACCATTTACGATAATTATCTGAACAGGGTTAACTGAAGAGTTTTAGTAAATAATTTAGCACTTCAAGCTGGTGTTAGCCCTATCTTTCATATGTATATACTGGCAAATGAATTGGAAATAATATACATAGGCAATATAAGGCAAAACAGCATGGAACAGGTGATTACATTGTAATGTACTGTAAATACATTAATATATCTATATATTACATATATCTATATACATCTATATATATTCCCCTTCGTAGACCAACTGATAAAATATGAATTCGTTTTCAGGAGTACCTCACAGCAAAGTGTAACAAAAGGGTTAATGTTACAATTACAATGCAGTACCTACCACCATTTGCCACCCTAGTGCCTAGAAGACCACTGCCACGCAATGCTTTATTAACACCTAAGGTACAAAAGGGGTGAACCCATAACCCACCCGCTCCCCCCAGGAGGCCTAACCACTGTCCCTGTGGCTAGTACCACTATCATGCAAGCCGTGTATCCCCACACCTCCAAAAAGCTCCCTCACTTGGCCACCTTACTGCCTATTAGAGATATTTAATGCAAACCTTTAGTAAGCAATAAGGCAACTACAGTTGAAAAATAGCCCCTCAAGAGAACTAAACAACCAATCTGGAGAAACGACCCACATCAACTACCCCCCCCCCCATACTCCTGTCCTGACCCCACTCCCCCCCCCCCCACTGCTCTTGTGAGTGATGTGCAAACAGAATGAAGCAGAATGTGTTGTTAAGCAATTTTTTTTTATATTATTCATAGTGTAAGCAAACAAACTCAATAACATATTTGCTGTAGAAAATATGTAACGATTGGCATCCACTCTTTGCAGGGATCGGGTCCTGCATAGTTTTTCGACCTGTCCCTCTCATCCCTCAGGTGCGTACACCTTCTCAAGCTGGAGACAGCAGTAGGGTTGATGGAGAGGTGGTTGACAGGCGTAGCATCCGTGGAAACATGTGGTGTTTCCGTACTGACCATAGCAGGTGTTTGTTGCCTCCATATAGCCATGGCCTGATTCTTTATTCCACACACACCTGGTCAGTACAACAATTCATTTGGGTCGATATGTGGGTCAGGTTGCTTACTATTTTATTACTGGCTGTATGAATTTTCTGCATGATGGCATTGTTCTCCACTGCGGCCTGCAGTTATTTTCTCTGCTATTTTATTTTCCATTCTTTCAGCTTCATCATTTTAAATTCCACGGCTGCTCTCTTTCTTGTGACTGCTGTGTGAGCCCTTATGCTTTGGTTCACATAACCTATGTTCTGGTGAATATAGCTCAACTTCCGCATGAGTCGTTTGTGGTGTGTCTCTTGCGCCCAGTGTAGCTTCATGGTTTCTTGCAGTGCTGACATCACCATTGCATGTGCAGCTTGACATTGATGCTCATTAGGAGGAACACGTATGGGCTCCAAAATGAATATGTATTCCTCTTCAGGTTCTCCAGGGGTTATATTGTTGTTAGCCACAGCAGACGGTACATAAGGTGGTATTTGTTGTGGTTCCTGATGCCACGAAGTATCTGTTAAAAAGAAATGTATTTTAAAATAGAGTTTTGTAATAGTAACAGTACATTTATTTATAATATGTAGTTAATAAATGGAATAGACGTACAGGCTCCCAGCGGGAAGGCTTGTGTCCCGTAGGGGTTACCCCAACTTGTATCCTTGGGACTCATGGAAGAAGAGCAACTTGTATCCTTGGACACCCTCCCAGGGGGCTCCAGCTGGAGTGTGTCCTGTAATAGTCTATTGAGGTACTGTTGGTCTTATCCCCAACTGCAGGCTGCGCACACCGCGCGGCTTCTTTCACCAGTGCAGCAACACTCACTATCTAATACTGAGGGAAGCGTCCCTATCTGGGGTCTTCCCTAGAGCAGCCACAAACTTAGAAGAAGCCTATCTGGGGCCAGGGGGAATATCTGTCCTATTTCGGGAGCCACTGGCACCCGGACACTACCTTCCCCTTCTCTCTCCTGGTTCCAACTGTCAGACACTCCAACTGGTAGTCACTCTGCCAGAACTCTAACTGCCTCCACGCGCGCTCCTTCACTGCAAACTATGTCTATCTCCTGCAGTAGATTCAGAGAGCCCTATTGGCTCTTGCTTCCCATGTGATCTGCAGCCCCTAAGGCTGCTGGGAACTATAGTCCCCTTGCAGAGCCTCTCCAATGGCCGCCGCAACTCGGCTGTATTGCGCATGCGCAGGGACCCCTCTACGCATGTGCGAAAGGCAAGATGGCCGCCGCCTGTGTTCCCAGATCTCCCCTGAGCTCCAGCGGCTCCCGATGGCCCCGCAACCCCCGCAGCGCACCGGAGTGGCACCAGCTGCAGCCGCAGCCCCCCCAGCAGCCCCATCGACACTTGGACAGCTTCTGCAGCCGGTCCCTACCCCCTCAGGACGCAGAGGTGAGGGGACCTGGCTATATACAAAGCTTTTTTTGTGCCAATATGGCATGGTACGCTTTACCGAGACTTTTTTTTCAAGTGCTGCACTGGCTGATGCTGCAGCTGCTGTCACAGCTTGCAGCTCTCTCCTTGAGGTGGGGGATGGGCGGTCACTCCCACAGTCAATCCATCCCCACCCCTACTCCCCCCCTCCCCCGCATGGCTAAGAAGTGCAATAGTACAGGCGGATCGAAGTAGCCCTACTTCCACCCAGGTGAAATTCTTGGGGGAGGAAGTGTGTGTGTCGTATTATGTGTGTTGTATTATGTGTGTGTTGTATCAATTGCAACAGAACTTATCCAATTAACTATTTGGTATGTTTCTGTGAGTTGATTAGGCAAACCCCCCCTTAATTGTTAGTCAAATGCATGTGATCAGAGTATTTAAGACCATGTATCTTGGCTGTGAGCCATATGGCTGTGTGTAACATTTAAAGTCTAGGTAGAGTTAATTTTGGAGTTGAATTTGGAGGTGAAGATTAGAGGAAGATCTGGACTCTGCACAACTACAACTTTGCAATTGTGAGAACTTTACTTTCTAAATGCTGTGTACTCTTCCTATCCTCCAATAACTGGGAAGTCTGTCCTCTAGCATCTCACTATGCCCTACCTATTGCTTTTTCTGTTTACTGTTTCCTCACTCCTTCGTGAACGTCTCTGTTCTCTCCAACTTCCCCACTGCACCATTATTTATACACCTCTCTCCCAACAACTTCTTTACCCCTCAATAAAAAACACCCACACAAATCCTCTATTCACACCTTCTATCTACTCCTCCCTGCTGCTGGGGATATCTCTCCTAAGCCTGAACCCAGACATACACACCTGATCTCACCCACGCCTCCCTGCCATCTCTTCCCCTGTAAATGGTGTTAACCTTCTGATTTAATACTGACTAACCTTAAAACTCGCCCCACAAATCAAGCATCCCAATAGCCTGCACTCATGGCTATTGTCCCACACCCACAGTCACTCCTACCACCCATTGTGGCCAAGCACTGCCATCTACTGCACTTATACCCTCACTTGCTGTCACCCATCATACCACTTAGATTGTAAGCTCTTCGGGGCAGGGATTTCCTTTCATATTGTCTGATTTTGCTGTGCTTATTGTATTATTATAATTCCCCATACTGTATTCTTTGTGAAGCGCTGAGTACACTTTTGGCACTATATAAATACAGACATACAATACAATTGTGTGTGTTTGTTGTATTATGTGTATTGGAGGAGGAGGGATTCTGTGTATTGGGGGAGGGGGACATGTATTGGGGGTATTATGTATATTGGGGAAGTGGTATGTGTATTGGGGAGGGGTATTTGTATTGGGGGATATTATGTGTATTGGGGGGAGGGGGGATATTATGTCCCAGACTAATCCTGGCCACTGGGAAAGCTGTCTGCGGGCGGCACAAAAAAAAAAACACTGATTCAAAATATTTATGTTCAAAATTTGACACTGCCTGTGATTGTTCTGTTATATGCCATTTATATCAATCTTGTATTGCACATTGTTACATTAACTAAATGGAAAAGGTGCAGTATGTGACAAGTGAACATTTCTGTCTGAAGAGTGCAGGAATTTTACTCCATTTGCTTACCTGCTGAAGATGTTCCCAGTGATGGGCTGGCCGTACAGTTCCACGCGATGAAGGGCCTCTAATAAGGTTAATTATGGTATGTGATAATTACAGAAATGTTAAGTGATGCTTATTTCAAATAACATACACTTCATATTTACATAACATCTCATATTAAGTTGCACCTGTTGCACCGCAATTCAATAGCATCAGTAATCTGTCCATATGTGTGCATAATATTTTGTCTTACCTGGTGGTGACAGGCTCACAAGGCGAGTTGGGTATGAAGCAGTACGCACGGATGGACCTATAATAAGGTGACATGATACAACATATTACTTTAAGCTTTACAATGCAATGGGTACATGGTTTTTTGCTTTCACAGATTGACATACAGCAGGGGTGCGCAAACTATTGGAGCTGAGCCCCCCAACCCCCCCTGCAATCGCGCCCTCACGTCGTGACCCCGCTGCATCATTTGATGCCGCGTGGCCAGGGCAACGGGCGATGTCACTTCACATCACATGGTCACGTGGCGTCATTTCACGCCGCATTGCCACGGCGACGCATCATATCACACATCTGAATCCTGGTAAGTGAATTACAGAGGCCTCACGCGATCCCCCCGGCATTTTATTTAAATGCCCCCTCAGGAAAATGTCACGCCCCCCCCCCAGTTTGCGCACCCCTGACATATTGTATACTATCATTTGAATACAGTCATTGACATGGGAAGTGGTAATATTGCACAAAGATGTGTTTAAGTGTTTTGTATGTTCTTTATAGTTACTGTACAGATGTAGCAAGACTTACAGTTCTCATTGCGGCGTTTTTAATTGTTTCAGTGCGGCTGCACTGTGGTTACAGCTGTCGCGGCACTGAGAACAGTAAGCTGCCCAGGAGGATTAACTCTGCGGGGTTCCATGCTTCTAAATGTCACCCCGCAGCATTAAGACTTTTGAACCATCTGCAGCGAGAGAATACACAGCTCCAGACAGAGAGACGGGGACACAGTGGCAGGCGGCTGCACAGCTGATCTAAAAGCTCAGCACTGGTATTCTCTCTCCCATCAAGCAAAGGATTAACACTGTGGGGGTCCCATTGAAAAGCATGGACCTCCGCAGCGTTACTCCTTCCGCTCTGCAAACCTTGCTGGACAGTAGGTCTTGCTACATCTGTATTAATATGTTATGTTACCAGTTATAGGTCGAATAAGTAAAAGTCATAAGAAATATAGTTTAGGTTCAGTTGTTGGTTGTTACAGTACTCACATTTTGTCAGTCACATACTGTATTTCACATGTCTATACTCGTAGGCGGAGTAGGATAGATTCAATGCTGTTCCTCCACCAGTTCCTCTGGCTTATGTTCTGCTGTTATTTACTCCTTCAATTTCCTTTTGAATGTCTGCGTATCGCTTCTTGCAGTTAGTCACAATACTTTCCACTGAACAGGAGCTGTACAGTATGTAGCCTGCTTGTTCATGTACAGTAGGTGTAATCAAGAACATCATTCTGATATGCCTATTAACATCCCAGATATATTTATTTATTTATAAAATATGAACAGGGTATACATTATATACAAAACATTGCATGCACAGTTAAAGAAATATATATTTTGGGCGTATGAAACAGTTACAGACCAGATTAAAATGTGAGACAGCCTTAGATTTGAAAGAACTTAAACTGGTGGTGGATGTGAGAGTCTCTGGTAGGTTGTTCCAGTTTTGGGGTGCATGGTAAGAGAAGGAGGAACGGCCGGATACTTTGTTGAGCCTTGGGACCATGAACAGACTTTTGGAGTCTGATCTCAGGTGATAAGTGCTGCATGTGATAGGGGTGAGGAGCTTGTTCAGATAGCTGGGTAGCTTGTCCATAAAGAATTTAAAGGCAAGACAAGAAAGGTGAACTTTGCGCCTAGACTCTAGTGATGACCAATCTAGTTCTTTGAGCATTTCACAGTGATGTGTGTTGTAGTTGCATTGGAGAACAAAACGACAAATTGAATTGTAGAGGGTGTCAAGTTTGCTAAGGTGGGTTTGAGGTGCCGAGCCATAT
Source organism: Ascaphus truei (assembly GCF_040206685.1). Taxonomy (NCBI): domain Eukaryota; kingdom Metazoa; phylum Chordata; class Amphibia; order Anura; family Ascaphidae; genus Ascaphus; species Ascaphus truei. Next base: position 78,392,634 of record NC_134489.1, read on the forward strand.
ACTATGTCTCCATAGTCAATAATTGGCATTAGCATCTGCTGTGCAATATGCTTTCTGACCAGGAGTCTTAGGGAGGATTTGTTTCTGGAAAGTACCCCAGTTTGGCATAGGTCTTGGTTGTCAGGGTATCAATGTGCATCCCAAATGTTAAGTGGGAGTCAAACCATATGCCCAGGTATTTAAAACTAGTGACAGGGGTTAGGGTGGTGTTAGCGTTGGTTCTAATCTGAAGCTCAGTCGCTGGAAGCTTTAAAAATTTAGTCTTGGTCCTAAATACCATTGTTACAGTCTTGTCAGTGTTTAAAAACAGTTTGTTTTGGGAAATCCAGTTTTCGAGTATCAAAAAGTCCGACTGAAGTATGGGTTGAAGGTCAGAGAGGCTATGGCTGTGTGCATATAGGATTGTGTCATCTGCATACATGTGTATTGAGGCTTCCTTACAAGCTGTGGGAAGATCATTAATGAACATTGAGAAGAGTAGGGGCCCCAGAACAGAGCCTTGCGGGACACCACAGGTGATATCCGGGGGTTGGAGTTAGAGCCTGAGATGGACACATGTTGGGACTGAAACCTGTTAAGCAGGATAGCATGATCAACAGTATCAAAAGCCTTTGCAAAATCTAGGAATACTGCACCAGTGAGTTGTCCCCGTTCCATTCCACACTGGATTTCATTGCAAACTTTTAGCAGGATAGTTACGGTGGAGTGTTTGGGGCGAAAGCCAGATTGGAATTGGCTAGGGAAATTTGTCTTGGTATAGTAATCGCTTAATTGGGAGTGGACACATTTTTCCATGACTTTGGATAAAATTGGGAGAAGTGAGATTGGCCTGTAGTTTGAGACAGTGTTTTTGTCCCCACTTTTGAAGATTGCTACAACTCTGGCAGTTTTCCAGGTCTTAGGGATATGGCCTGCAGGCAGGATAGAGTTGACTATGGAAGCAATTGGTTTGGCAATGTTTGCTAAGGATGTGCATGGGTTCATAATCCAAATGTGGCGGTTTTGACGGATATGGCGCTCGCTTTGAATTCCGAGTCGAGCAGTTTGAGAATTCTCCGTTCTATTTGAACTGTGGAACACATTTTTTAATATAAGTGAATTCAAGCCCAAACCCCAAAAAGTGCTTCCATTTTTTTTGGGGGGTGGGAGAGGGGGGGCTGCAAATGTTTGCAAATAATTATAAGTTTGAAACAAATATGTGAACAGTAAATACAAATACCACTTGTGGGTAAATTTGCATATGAAATCTTACATGAGGTTTTTTTTTTATTTTAAATCAGTTCAGTGATATTAGATAATAATGACTGTCTTTTTTTATTGTTTGGTTTTTATTCAACTCTTAATTAACTTTAAAGCATCCTTTGATTTCTACTGGATTCTCTCCTCAAAACCCAGCAGAATCCAATCCTCTGGCATCCTTCCTGACATTTTCAGTGACCATGCAATAGTGTACTGTGTAAGGAAAATGAAAGCACTCCAATCAAGTCCTAAAGTTCCCCTCACTAGAACATTTAGAAACTTTAACCCACAACAGTTTCTGGCTGACCTTACCAACTGCCCTTGGTACAGAATCGACTTAATTCCTGAACCTGATTCTGCGCTCGACTATTTCCAATCCGAGTTCTTAAAACACTGCTCCACTGCGCAGAATAAGAGTACCAGGGGCCCACCTTCAGCGGGTTAAAACTGACCTTATAGCACTCTACCAGTTCAGGGATACCTTGTGGAAAAGCTACAAAGTAACTGGCACTACCAAGGATTTTAATCACGACAGATGTCTGCGGAACATGTGCACAAGGCAAACAAGACATACAAAAGCACAATATTACTCTGACAATATTCACCAGAATACATAAAATCCAGCTAACTTCTGGAAGGTTATCAACAATATATTCCAGCCTTCTAGCCACCAACAACCAAGTAATATCACTAAGGAGGATACTACTCTGACAAACTCCACTGACATTGCAAATGCATTCAATGATTACTTTGTGAGATGTGCTACTAACCCACAAAGTGAAACACCACCCAAACCACAAACATGAACCTCATTCTGTGAGTACCCCCATAGCCCCACCCTCTCCCAACACTGATTACAATTTTCCATTTGTCCCAGTATCCGAAGAGGAGATTACACAAGCGCTACTCAAATTAAAACTAAGCAGCCAATGTGGACCTGACTTACTGCAATCTAAGTTCCTAAGACTTGTGCCCCAGCCATTGTCAAACCAATTGCTTCCATAGTCAACTCTATCCTGTCTGCAGGCCAAATCCCTAAGACCTGGAAAACTGCCAGAGGTCCCAATCTTCAAAAGTGGGGACAAAAACACTGTCAAACTACAGGCCAATCTCTCTTCTCCGAATACTATTCAAAGTCATGGAAAAATGTGTTCACTCCCATTAAGCAAGGACTATACTAAGACAAATTTCCCTAGCCAATTCCAATCTGGCTTTTGCCCCCAAACACTCCACGGTAACTACCCTGCTAAAAGTTTGCAATGAAATTCAGTGTGGAATGGAACGGGATAGAAACACCCAGCAGGGAGAAAATGGGGCTCAAAGGTATGGGATGCACTAATTAAATGAGAAAAACACTTAAGGATAGAGAATTCTTCCAATATGTTCACTCAGAATTAGAGATATATGCAATATAAGATACACACTAGGCAAATCTATGATAAGTCCATTCTAGAGCATTTATCTTGTGGAGGATCCCACTCATTGCAGAATGTAATAGGCAAAAGACATTGCATGCCCCAAAATCCAAGGGCAACCTCCTAGTATCAAGAAAATCCAAAACTTGGAAAAGTACTCACAGATGAATGAATGTCCTCTCCTGGTGTAATCCACTTGAAACAGGAGTCTTCACCTGCCCAGTACAATCTCTAGTGTGCAAAATGTTGGAGATAAGCAATATCAAGAGAAAAAAACTGGCAACAAGCCAAAAGACACTGCACCACTTCGTATAAGACAGTGAAGAGGGTGAATAAAACGATTTATTTGCAGCAAAAAAAAAAAAAAATGGGAGAAAATTACATTGACATGTTTTGTTCCATAGAGCTTTATCAAAATGTATAAAAATCTTACTTCCTGCTCAGTTTTTCTAGCTGAGCAACAAAACAGCTAGAAAAACTGAGCAGGAAGTAAGATTTTTATACATTTTGATAAAGCTCTATGGAGCGAAACATGTCAATGTAATTTTCTCCCGTTTTTTTTTTTTTTGCTGCAAATAAATCGTTTTATTCACCCTCTTCACTGTCTCATACGAAGTTTTGCAGTGTCTTTTGGCTTGTTGACAGTTGAATTTCTCTTGGAATGGAACGGGGACAACTCACTGGTGCAATATTCCTAGCTTTTGCAAGGCTTTTAAAACTGTTGATCATGCTATCCTGCTTAACAAACTCCAGTGCTCTGGAATAGGGAAGCATGCTTTAAACTGGTTTCATTACTATCTATCAAGTAGATCACAACATGTGTCTATCTCAGGCTCTAACTCCAACCCCTTCGATATCACCTGTGGGGTCCTGCAAGGCTCTGTTCTGGGGCCCCTATTTTTCTCAGTGTTCGTCAATGATCGTCCTACAGCTTGTAAGGGAGCTTCAATACACATGTATGCAGATGACACAATCTTATATGCACACAGCCCTAACCTCTCCAACCTTGAACACATACTTCAATCTGACTTTTTGAGACTGTTAAATTGGATTTCCCAAAACAAACTATTTTTAAACACTGACATGACTGTACCAATGGTATTTGGGACCAAGGCTAAATTTTTAAAGCTTCCAATGACTGAGCTCAGATCAGAACCAACGCTAACACCACCCTAACCCCTGTTACTAGTTTTAAATACTTGGGCATATGGTTTGATTCCCATTTAACATACGGGATGCACATTGATACCCTGACATTCAAAACCTATGCCAAACTAGGTGTACTTTTCAGGAACAAATCCTCCCTAAGTCTTCTGGTCAGAAAGTGTATTTCACAGCAGATGTTAATGCCAATTATCAACTACTGTATGGGGACATAGTATATGGCTCAGCACCCCAAACCCACCGTAGCAAACTTGACACCCTCTATAATTCAATATTCTGTTTTGTCCCCCAATGCAACTACAACACACATCACTGCGAAATGCTCAAAGATTGGTCATCACTTGAGTCTAAGCGCAAAGTTCATCTTTCCTGTCTTGCCTTCAAATACTTTCTGGGCAAGCTACCCATCTATCTGAAAAGCTCCACCCCTACCACATGCATCAATTTTCATCTGAGATCTTACTTCAAAAGACTGTTCATGGTCCCAAGGTTCTGCAAAGTATCCGGCTGCTCCTCCTCTTACCATGCACCCCAAAACTGGAACAACCTACCAGAGACTCTCACAGCCACCACCAGTCTAAGTTCTTTCAAAATTAAAGCTGTCTCACATTTTAATCTGGTCTTTAACTGTTACATACGCCTATAATATATATAATCTCTAACAGTGCATGCTATGTCTTGTATATAATGTATACCCTGTTCACTTATGTAACTGTATTTGTAACCATGTATTATTTGTCATCTTAACTATGCCCAGGACATACTTGAAAACGAGAGGTAACTCTCAATGTATTACTTCCTGGTAAAACATTTTATAAATAAATATAGCAGGTTTTAACCCACGTCCCAAGCAGTGCAAGATCTTTGCATTTTCCTGTTTGGGATAATTTGTTGCCAATGTTCCCAACTGTTTGTGCTGTAAACTGTAACAATAGAAAATGTTACCATAGTAATAAAAGGATACATTGTAGCTGCTAAGTTACACTGACTGAAGCGGCCATTATATTAGGCACACCATCAGGACTTTGACAGATTTATAACAGGAGCACTAAACGATTGCCAGTTTAGGTAAGAATAATACATTGTCACATGCTTTACATATAAAAATAAGAAAAAAAGAAAAGTAATATTGCTGCTTTACTTGTTGGTCCAATAAAAGGTATCGTAACACCTACTCCCTCTCCCTACTTTGTTCCTCTGAAGAATTTCACACCTTCTGATTTACTTAACAACATCCCCCTGATCAAAAGAAAGCAAAAAAACAAACTGAAACAAAAGGTAGATGAAAGAACGCTGCCCTGCAGGCAAAACCATTCAGTGACTTTACTGGTACGTTTTGTCATGTTCTGGAAGATATCACGTATTTAAATTAATAGGATAATGTCAACTCCAAATGCAGAAAACAATGTGCAGTGTAGAATCGGAGGGCATCATATAAACCTAAAAGCTTATTATGAAAATTATTTGAATTGCATTAGCCATTAATTGTTTGGGCAAGAGATGTGTTTAATTTCTGATGAATAAAAAATTACTAAAATCACGAGAGAAAACATGATTGTGCTGGGCTGAAATCACTCATTTACGAACGTGTTTTGCACATAAATGTTTTTATCTCTTTTAAATGAAACCTTATCCCACAAGCCCATGTTGTTACAACTAAGGAACATTGTAATGGTCCTAGCACTAATGTACAGAGAACTATGCCTATTGTTGGAGTCGGGAAGGAATTTATTTTTCCGCTTATGAGATATCATTGGATATCTGGGTTTTTTTGTTTGTCTTCCTCTGGATCAATAAGTAAGTATAGATACTCTGTAGGATAACGTATCTATCGTCTAAATTTAGCATAGTTTGAACTTGATGGACGTATGTCTTTTTTCAACCTCATCTACTATGTAACTACTCAGTATGTAACTAAAAACCGGTAAAATATATGCATCAAGTCACCTAGCATAGACGATAGGCAACTTCTAGATCTCTCCTATTTGACTACCACCAGATGGAGCACCAAGACAATAAGGTACTGTTAGCAATACTTAACTTATTATCAGACAGTTAGTAATACATTGGAAACCTTTCAAATATTATCACCATCCAACTGTGTTTCATACAATAGTAGAAAGTACTGTATGTATCACAAATATAAACTGTGTCTAATCTCAGTACCAGCAATCGTGTGACTCCTCTAATGATTTGAACTTGCCTCCCATCACAGGTGATATATCTCAAGTCGAAGACTGAGCCACTTATTGAGCAACCTGTGCTGAAGCTGGGTTATCCTTAAAACCTGGCTTGTTGGGGGGTTGTGAGGACTGGAGTTGAGCACCCCTGGTCCAGAATACTTCTTCAGAATTTAGCAGTTTGAGAGTTTTTCATTATAAGAATGAAACATACAGTATTAAGCATGCGTGGTTCAGCTCCAGAGACATGTGAAAGCCATATGTACTGTAGATCCTGACATGTGGCATTTAGTTTGGTGTGATGGGCTGGCTTTTCCTATCTGGTTAAAACATGCAACAGGTCTAAGATAGTCATCATACTGTTATCGGTGGCAGACCTTTATCCAGCATTATAAAATTGAGACTTTTATAGTACGTGCATTTGTATCATCTGTTCTCTGTTTGAGGTGTCAATAACTGTATTTCATGTTCACCCAGAAACTTCAAAACTAATGGGGTAGTCAATAGAAGTTTCCATGATGTAGTGCCAGATGGGCAACAGGTAAGCATCTCATTGCCCTAATTCCAGCTTTCATAGCTTTAGAAATGTTTATGAGGTTGTCCAATATGCAGACTATATAATAATAACTACCACTATAGCAGAATTGTGTTTAGACTTGTACATGTATAGGGAAAGATATTGGGATATTTTATGGCTGTATATCTGAACAGTTATCACCCTTCTTTTATGTGTTTTGATCACTATTAGTACTATACTTTGCCTCTCAATGTCTAATCCTGTTTCAGTGACAAGGATCCTTATCATGCACAGGATGTTATGCTGTTTTAGAGGGTACTAGCTGAGAGACCCGGCGTTGCCCGGGATGTAAATGCGTAATAGGTAGTATTATTTATAAATGGTGGAACAATAGGTGACGGTTTGTTGTAAAGGTTGGATAATAATATTGAAAAGAAAGATGGAATAAAATGTAATACGATGTTGTTTAAAAATGGTTTATTGTAACCACACCACAGTACAATGTATATTTTGGTGACATAACAGTCACCCCATGTGTGGCGGGTGTCTGTTGAGTGCATGCAGCGGCTGTGAGGCGGTGGGTGAAAGGCAGAGGCGGGCGGAGTAAGGGCAGGTGAAAGGCAGAGGCGGGTGGGCGGGGAGGCGGGCAGGAAAGCGAAGGGTGGTGGGAAGGGGTGGAGGGTGGTGGGAAGGAAAGGGGAGGGAAAGGGGAGGAGGGGGGAGGGAAAGGGGAGGAGGGGGGAGGGAAAGGGGAGGAGGGGGGAGGGAAAGGGGAGGAGGGGGGAGGGAAAGGGGAGGAGGGGAGAGGGAAAGGGGAGGAGGGGGAGGGAAAGGGGAGGAGGGGGGAGGGAAAGGGGAGGGGGGGGAGGGAAAGGGGAGGGGGGGAGGGAAAGGGGAGGGGGGGAGGGAAAGGGGAGGAGGAGGGGAGGGGGGGGAGGGAAAGGGGGAGGGAAAGGGAAAGGGGAGGGGGGAGGGAAAGGGAAAGGGGAGTGGGGGGGGAAAGGGGAGTGGGGGGGGAAAGGGGAGTGGGGGGGGGAAAGGGGAGTGGGGGGGGAAAGGGGAGTGGGGGGGGAAAGGGGAGTGGGGGGGGGAAAGGGGAGTGGGGGGGGGAAAGGGGAGTGGGGGGGGAAAGGGGAGTGGGTGGGGGAGAAGGGGAGTGGGTGGGGGAGAAGGGGAGTGGGGGGGGAGAAGGGGAGTGGGGGGGGAGAAGGGGAGTGGGGGGGGAGAAGGGGAGTGTGGGACGGGGTGGAGAGCAGTGGGCATATGTATTGTCATAATTAATGTATGTGCATGTCCCCCCCCCCTCCGTGCGTCCGTCCCCCTGCTGGTTCGGCTGGTGCCCCCCCCCCCCGTTCTCCGTGACTCCCCCCCCCCTCCCCGTGACTCTTGGCTCGCCCCCCCCCCACCCCGTTGCCCGTGACTCGCGCTCCCCCCCCCGCTTGGTCCCCTGATGTGCCGTCCGGCTGAGTGAGGCGCGTGCAGGCGGCAGGTAGCGCCCTGTGTGGGCCTGAGGCGCGAGGCTGCGCGGGTGGGCCTGAGGCGCGGGTGGGCCTGAGGCGCGAGGCTGCGCGGGTGGGCCTGAGGCGCGAGGCTGCGCGGGTGGGCCTGAGGCGCGAGGCTGCGCGGGTGGGCCTCAGGCGCGAGGCTGCGCGGGTGGGCCTGAGGCGCGAGGCTGCGCGGGTGGGCCTGAGGCGCGAGGCTGCGCGGGTGGGCCTGAGGCGCGAGGCTGCGCGGGTGGGCCTGAGGCGCGAGGCTGTTACTGGTGCCATAAGCTGAGGCGGGACGTGACTTACCTGAGCGGGAAGTAGCGCCGGGGAGGTAAGGGAGCGGCTAGGGTAGGAGGGCCGCGCTTCCCGTCCTGAGCCGGTGCAGGGCGGCGCACGTGATGGGGGGGGGGTGGTGAGGGGCTCCGGAGCAGCATCGTGCGGTGGATGTTCGGGTGAGTGGGGGGGGGGGTGAGGGGCTCCGGAGGAGCATCATGCTGTGGATGTATGGGTGAGGGGGGTGGGGTGGTTTTGGGTGTGCTCCGGGGATGTTCGTGTGAGGGGGGGGGGTGATGGAGCATCGTGCGTTGTATGTTTGGGTGAGGGGGGTTGGTGATGGGCTGCAGTAGCGGGAGAGCTGTGGCGTGCGTTCGTAGTGTGCATGAGGTTGGGGGGGTGGTGGTGGAGGGGGGTGCAGGAGGTTGAGGGGGGTGGTGGTGGAGGGGGGTGTTTGTCAGAGGCAGTGTTGCGCTGCTTGTTCGTGCGGTGTGTGGAGGTGAATGCTGTGGTAGCAGGCGGTGAGGGTTTTGTGGGTTGAGAGGTCGCCCCAGAGCAGTGAGGATTGTCAGTGAGGGGTGGGACAGTGGGGTGAGGGGTGGGACAGTGTGGCAGTGGTGTTGGCCGAAGGCCAATGAGAGTCAGTGAGGGGTGGGACAGTGTGGTGAGGGGTGGGACAGTGTTGAGGTGGAGTGACAGGCCAAAGGTGCAATGCGATTGGCCCTAGGGACACAGGGCATGCAGACAAACATACAGACATTTCAGAAATATATAGTAGATAATTGTGATGTATTTCGAAAGGATATGAGCCTATAACTACAGTATTCTCAACATATTTTTAACGATCTCTTGAACTACTCCCCCTCTATATTTCACAGGGAACTTACTCATTTATTTGATAAAGTAAATGGTTGCTAACTATTTTCATGTTCATTCCCTGATCTTTGTCTGACATAAAATAAATTCTATTTCCAACAACAGGTCACATCAGCAGAAAAATATAGATGCATTCTGAATGTGTGCTGCAAAGTATTATAAATATCAGATCTGCATATTAAAGATCTGCACTTTCCATGGTTTTGGGTTAGCAGCACACTGGTGTTGACATTGAAGCAAAATACTTACAGTAGCTGTTTGCTTGTGTGTGTTTGGTTGCATAACGATTGTATCAGTTTCCTAGGTAATATCAATACTATTATTTGTTCTTTATCCTTACTTAATAAGTGACAACGCTTCTGCACACAAAATAAGATGCTGTGTTAGTTACATATATTCTGACTCCTGCACACTGTGGCAAGTGGTAGAGGCAGGTAGTTCACTCACTCCCTTTAGATGCACACTGAGTCCTTTTTGCTTTCTGTTATTTTATTGTAAAGGCAAAACAATAATAACAAATGAGGGGACTGTGGGTAAGTGACATAAATGGGGGAGAGGGGAATTAAGATGGATTCTACCAGGAGATGGGATACAGACTACTCCTAATAGCTGCTGGCTCCCCCCAAAAAGCACACTTTCCTGTGCAGGCAGGAACAAGCAGAGGGCTAATCAACCTCGAGCCAAACCAAGAGAGGTTTTAGCAGAGTGGGGTTGCCAAGGCAGGAGTCTGGGAGCAATGGGGGAAAATAACAATGTTGCAACTTACACTGAGGAGCAATACCTGCCTCAGAACAGGGAAACCAAACATGCAGATAGGTTCCAGTATAACATACAGGTAATCTAAGTACAGTAACGTTTTAGCACTACATATAGAAATAGGGTGGCCTGTATTACATCAGCCTCCCACTTACTGTATTTAAAGACTGATATCAATCATTGTTCTTCAGTTTGCTTGCTGCTTTGACATGTAAAAAAGTTTCCCAGAAGCATAATGCTTTATTTTAAAACAAGTAATATTTTCCAATGCCAACAAAATGTTTATGCACTCTAAAGTGAGTTGTTCCCTTCTTATTTATGCTGGATTATCAAAAAGTGTACAAATTGCTGACATTCCCTCCTAGGGAATAATGATTTTAGCTGGCTAGTGATTAAATGTGTATTATTAGCTTTCCAAGGAGAAATAAAACATGCTGAAAATTCACAATAGAGTTTTGCACTAAGCAAGGACAAATATGATGCCTGTTGCATGTCTACAGTATATCTCCAAGTCTTGTTTACTCCCTTTGAAGCCAAGCCGTGTGGATACAGCTTTGCTGAAGTCATTAGCAGACATGTATATTAAAAAAGAACAAATGTAAGGTAAACGTGATATGTTTAATGGTCAACTGAAGTTTAAAATGAATGCAAGCTTCCAGGACCACTCAGGTCACTTCTTCTGGTCCCGAGAGCTTACACTCTTTTTAAGAATCAGTGAGAAATGAAAGATGGTATGTTTCCATTGCTTTCATACACTTTAACTACAAATGCAATTTTTGTGTCTACTTCACGGGCTAACATGGTACTATACTCTATGGTAATGGTGCACTACAATCCTAACATGGTGGCTGTAGATGCAGTCAGTGCTCAGGCAGGGAAGAGGGAATCCCAACGTAAATGCTTTGAATGTTTCAATCTTCAATAGGTACCTGCCGCCCTCCAAAAGTACTTCATGACATCATTATGACATTTCCATTTTATTGATGCAGACACGGCGCACAACTTTTCAGGGTAAACCCTTTGCCAGGTGGATGCTGGAACAAATACTCAAATTAACCAAGTGATTAGGACCCTAACTTACAGGTAATTAGGCCCACATTTCTGAAGCAGTACTTAGCCATAAGTCTCCTTATGGCCTGTTTAATTATGGCATTCTGTTACCTGCAAATGTTATCTACAATACACAAATTGTTCAACATATAACTGCAATACAGGTTCTTGAATTGGTAGACAAAGGGAATACTTTTTTTTGTTATCCTCAGGAATATGTTTTGAGTTTTTCGTTGTTGTTGTTAATAAAATAATGCAAAAGGAGTTACAGTAACATATGTCTCACTGTCAATGCAGGAAAGCACAATACATGGATTTAGCTGCACTTCTCAGTGAGAGATATTGAGGGTGATTTTAAAAAGGTAAATGTACTTTAACCTAGGACTCTTCAACTGGCAGCATGCGGCCAAATCCGGCCTATGAAGGGCCTTCATGTGACCCTTGGACTCTGTCCCTGGTGAGTTTATTTTAATATAATGTAACTGTATATGTTACCGATGTAAAAAAAAGGAATATGTGTTTGCAGCGCTAATGCTTATACAAATATAGTAAAATCTAATACTAAAGTGATTACAAAAATCTCTATAGAAAAGGACTAGGCTGCCTAGAAACTATGACCGATACAAATCAACATAAAACACTGTATATGGTACTGATGTTATAAATACTTGCAAAATATTGAAATATAATCATTTTTAATGTATCACAAATTAAATTACAATGAGTTTGTTGCCCTTTTGCTTCTAATTTTTTTTCCTGATCTGGCCCCTCACAAAGCTAGTTAAAGAGCGCCCCTTGCCTTAACATCTGCACCTTAGTGATCTGCTTTAAATGTTCTGAAAAGTGATTAGCAACTGGAGACCAGCACACATTAACATTAGTGAACATTCTTTCACAGCTTCAAGCTTGATTACATATGTTTAAAAGCTCCTCACTTGAGACACTCAATTATTCCTCTGTAATTATGGTGCACACCATTAAATACTAAACTTGCCACAAGCATCCCTTATGTAACAATTCAAGTTAGGGAACTCGCCTTTAATCTACATAATAGAGTAAATAAAAAAAGAAAGAACTCACTCATGTTGATCTAGTTCCTAGGTGGGCAACCTATTTTTTCAATGTAGCCACAGGTGTGGCGAATGAGAAGTGAAAATAGCCACACCATGTAAAAATGGAGAAATTAGGTTACTTTAACGACCATTTCAAACAACACACACTGTTTGAACACGTTTATTCAAAACATATACACTTTGACTACTCAGTTACAACTGCCTGAGACGCAAATGAAAATTCTTCAAATTTAAAATGTAAGACAAGTTAATGCGAAATTTGGCAATCTTTCTTTCTGACAAGTTGCAGAAACATTGGCCGAATAGCTGTACTCAATGCACATCTTATCTCCGCCTCCAAATTTACATCAGCAATTCGAGAAACAAATCCCGATTTTCTTCCAATCATTGCTGGTGCACCGTCCCTTCTTATAGCAGCTAGTTTATCAGATCGATATCACATTTTATTAAGCTTTTTTGGCAAACTCCAATTAGCCACACTTCGATGGCCAATTAGACAGTTGTGGCTATTTGCTACAGGGTTGCCCACCTCGGATCAAGTTGATGTTCAAGTATCTCAGTACGTTCAAATTCAAGAATTAGACTGGATAGGTTCTCCAAACTAGTGACATAGCTGCTTGATCATGCACTGCACTCTTCATGACTACATTTGCATGTTAATAAATATGCATTGATTTTCTATGGAGAAACCCTCCATGTACAGGGTGAGACTAACACTGAGTATCCAAGGAAATCCCCAGTAGACCCACAAACCTGGTGGGCCCCAATGGGAGACTGTTGACAGGGGAATTCAAATGTTATACTGGGCATGGCAGAGGAAGGGGCCCGGTGGAGGAATGTCAATGGGCCAACTTACCCAGATGTCGGTTCCGAATTCTGGGATGAGCTGGCCAAACCCCCTTTCCACCGCTGAGCTCTTCTTTCATCACCTCAATGACGGGTTCCAACCAAACACACTGCCCTCCCCCATTCCTCAATGATCAACAACCACAAGGATTGGGGGTAGGGGGGAAGGAAGGAATACAGTCTGATTCCCCAGTGGGCCCTATATGCCCCAGACTGACACTTCAGGATTCTACAGCTTACACCAAAGTTGAATCACTGTTGTATTCAACCATATATTATGGATCAGGGCTGGACATTCCCAGTATCAGCAAATATCTGTAACACATGTGAGAATGTGTTCTATTTAATGTTGAGGCATTTGGGAAAAATTATATCCATACTGATTTTCTACATCAATATACAATGCAGAATGTAACTATAAGGTCATCATGGGACAATTGTCTCCTCTTATTGAACTTTAAAGTTTATTATTGAAAAGGCATCATACCACTGTACCAGATGTTTGTATGTGTCAATAATATTATACAATGGCCTAAAATCCTGTTTTCATCCTTAAGTTGCAGACATTTTACTTGATTCAGAGAAAGCTTGAAAAATTGAAAGTGAAGTTCTGCTTTAGATCTGTATAGTTGAGTGAATGTTCTGTTAAATCGTGTTTCAGTGACTGCAAGGTAAGAAGGTAGTTTTCTATTTGACAGATTGTGCTTGGTCTCAAGGGCTAAAGTTTAGAAGTAAAGTGGTCAAGAAGGAGCAGGTCGGATGCCTATCATTTTATGGAGTAATTTGGTGCAATCATGTTCCCAGCTACCTCTATTCCTTATAGTCATACAATTTACCTTAAGTACGATGTCTCCAGAAGTTTGTGAACAGATTGTGATGGAAAGCCCTGGCCATTGCTTAATTAAAATTAGGTACAGTACATTCAATGGTTATCTTTCTGAAATACTTCCCTAGCTTTTGAGCTCCTCTTTGATTAAAGAATAGTTACAGAATCCATTAAACTGTGTTATTAAAACATTACACAATTGTTTTTAAAAATGTTAGAGAATTTGAAATACAGAAAGACGGTTCATATCATATGCTAATCTTTATCCCTAAACATTCATAGAGCCAGGCTGATATTTTACTACAGAGTCTTAAACAAAGTAATAGCATTTACTCAGCCAAAGTAGGTAACTGTAATGCCACCGCCCGCTGCGGCTCTTACCTCCGCTGTCGGGGCGCGCGGCGTCCGGTCCCGTGTCCTCTCCTCTCTCCCTGCAGCCCCTGCTGCTCATGCGCGCCGCCGGGGCAGACCCCCGCGCGCGTCTACAGTTCCGGCTTTTCCTCCCGGCAGATTCAATCCGCTCCTTCCGTCGCGTGTCGCGCGTCGCGCTCCCGCGCCACTATGTCCATTTCCACTGCCGCCAATGTACTTGTTCCTCCCACACCTGTCCTGCATCCTGCCTCAGCCTATCAGAGCTCTACCTTGATCTGACATCACCGCTGGGAGCTCTCAGTGGCTCCTATCAGTATATAGTGCTACCAGCCCTGAGCTGATTGCTGAGCATAGTCAGTCTCTAGTTGTGCTTGCTACAAGCTACTTCACAGTCTGCTCTTGTCTTCCGTTACAGACCCTTGTTTGAATCTGGTCTCCCGATCTCTGGCACCCTCGAACCCCAGCTCGCCCCACGGACTTCTATCTTCTCCTCGACTTTGGCTTTGGACCCCGACTACTCTTGATCTCTCCGACCTCGAATCTGGCAAGTACCTCTACGACTCTACACTCTCCTGTCCCGAACCAGGCTATCCACACGACTCTGCTTACCGGACCCGCTCACGCGGCTGTAGGGCGGTGGTTTTCCTGTATCCCCACTTCGGCCTCGCGGTCCAGTCCGGTTTGTGGTGAGCACTCCTATAGTCCCGTGACAGTAACTCCATAACAGCACATGGGAATTAATTTTACTGCACACCAAAGGTGTAGCAAAAGAGACGCACATTAAAGAAACACTTATGCAGCAGTATTTGTGATGCAATGCATTGCTGTCATTCAGAGGCAGATTTAAATACATGACGATCTGGACCGTTCCGCATCCTGTGGTGGTTATGGGATTTTTATGACCGAAGCACGTCATTTTATTTATATTTATTGATAAAAATGTTTTACCAGGAAGTAATACATTGAGAGTAACCTCTCGTTTTCAAGTATGTCCTGGGCAAGTGAATTATTAATCCCTGATGAAGACGGAAGTTGAAACAAATAGGGTGTGGTTTCTATAGGAGAGAATCATCAGAGGATCATCAGCTTTTGAATTGAATTTTGAAGCGGTGCAAAGTTTAGTCTGATTGTTGAACTACAATCAAGATCTCTCGAGGCGAGAGGTGGCCGTCCCACGTGACACGGAAGCGGTGAGTGTGAGGGAAGAAGCCAGGGAGGAGCCGGTTGTGTACCGTCAGGAACAGGGACATACTACCCCAATTCCACCACCCAGAAGAACGTCAGTGTAGACGGAGGAAGGAGGACAATCTAAAGACACTCTCTGACGGAGGTACCACGCTCACATGGGATATCCTCTTTCCCTTACCCTGCACATGAGCTGAGGTAATATAGCTCCTAAAGGGACTCTGATATTGTTGTTATTGGGCCTTGGTATATACTCTACCGGACTTATAGCTGAATTTATCCACTACAATATCTCCTACTTTTATGAAAATCTTTGCATTTTTTTATGTGTCCTGATATTTGCAATTCAGGCTTTACATATATTTGTAATAAATAGAAATACACTACCTTCGCTCCTTATGTATCTCTGACCTACATTGGTATAAGAAGTTATCTATTTTCCTAATTGCAAACAGATTGGGTTTAAGGATATTCCCGGTTCCTGAATTCACTACAATTTGGTCCCAGTGGCTTTTGGAGAAAGGTTTGTTATTTCATCATTATTTCATCATTGTTATACCATCTTGGAGAATAGAAAATCCCGGTTCCTGGTTTGATGTGAAAGATCGAGTTCCAGGGGTACTGAAGAAAAGCCTTAATTCCCTATCCTGCTGTACTCTAAGTGCATCTCACACCTATTTTGAAGACCTATTGCAGACATACTACCCTATGTTTTCCCCCATCCCTCTATTCTCTTTCTTTGTGTCTAGGTCATCTACATCAGGGGGGGCGCAAACTTTTTTCCCTGCGCCCCCCTGCTGGGAGTCATAGCAACGTGATGTCACATGACCTCGCAGCATCATTTGCTGCCGCGTTGCCATGGCAACGCGTGTGGAGCCAAGGTAAGTAAAGGTTTACAGAGGCCCTGCAGCTTCCCCGGCGCGGGGCCTCTGTAAACCGCGCGCCCCCCGCAGGCAGTCTCGCGCCCCCCCTGGGGGTCACTCCCCCCAGTTTGTGCACCGCTGATCTAGATCATACAAATCCTCTCGACTTTTGTGGGGTCGAGGACCTAATTGGCAGCATTGGAATAGGGAAAGTAATTTGCTGGTAGCACCTCCCCCGGTATATTTTTATTGTGTATTATAGTGATTTTTTTTGTGATATTGTCATTTTTGAAATTAGTGTTTTGAAGCGCTTATTGTTTTTTTACTTATATATATATATATATATATATATATTTTTTTCGCTTAGTCGAATATTTGTACAATCGAATACATTTTTTATATATGTAACTTTTTCTGAAGTAAAATAAATTTGCACGACATTTAATTTGTGAAAAAATTGTAATTTTGCAGTAGCTAACCAGTGTCAGTGGTTTATTAATGGTAATAATGCCTCTTAAAAAAAGGTGATATTAAAAATGTTGATTAAAATATTTATAAATTATTAGAAAAATGCTGTTAGACCAGAAATATTTAAAGTAACATTTGGGAAATGATGTATGGCATTATTAAAAAGTAGATTGAGAATATTTTACTTTAAACATGACAGCCTGGAGAAACTGCTTTGAAGGGACCCAGCTTCTGTTCTAAACCTACAGACTCTTATTTACTACGTGGCTTTACTTCATAAGACATCTCACAGCTTATTTAACTGAATGAGCTGTATGGCGTTCTGGGCTGCTGAAAGGTTCATGAGATAACACTACTTAGTAAATATGGGACTTGATGGGACTTAGCAGCACATTTCTGAAATGAGAAACTGCAAGAGTGAATGAACCAGCTTTCAGCTACATCGCTAACAGCACAGTATGACTCAGTGTGCAGTGAGGTTGAACAGACTGCTATTATCCTCATTTTAAAGAGTACATGTTGTATGACACTGCCTTGCAAAGGACCGAAAAAAATGAACATGAAAGATCTGTAGATTGCAATCTGTGTGATGAAACTTGCCACACTTTGGTAATATTCCAAGAAATGTTTAGAAACTGGATCATGAGATACTATACTTCAGTGGCCAGCAACAAGATGTGTACGAATACATTACTGTAAGTCACAATTGCTGTTATAGAAGCATTGAGGTCTTGGTGAAAGAGCATTTCAATCTCCACTAATAACATACATTCTGTACTATGATATAGAAAGTTATAGATCCAGAAATCTGTCCTGTTGCTTTTTCATTGATGTCTTTAAACCAGAATAAGTAACTATCAGTAAAGAACCTCTGCACAGTGCTGGTTGAAACAATTTTATAGATGGGTACCTTGGACAATGAAGATGAGGCGATAGAAGGTCAGTTTTAATTGGATATTCCAGTAATGTTTCTTACTATAGGTCTCCCATCTGTAGGATAAAGAAGGCTGGAAGTCTATTGCCTAGTCTTTAGCATTTTTTATATTGTTGTGTTATATACAGGACGTAAAGAACCCTCTGAGGTGTATATACAGTATATATACAGGGAGCGGAATTACGTCACCACACATGCGCAGACGGGCCGTATCGAGCGCGGACAAATATTGTGGCCAGGAACTACAGGATCCTTCGTTTGAACTCTAAAAGGACTGGATTCGCCTACTGATTGAGCCTTTGGAGTCCTGCACCAGCTACCATTATCTAGCAGCTTCAAGTGAGAGTTGGCCTGCGGAATCTGGATGCAGTTTGACCTGATTGGCGGTGATTTTATCACATACTGCTTGTTTTTTTACCTAACACACAAACCCAGCAAGCTCAAATGCCCACACCCACCTAATCTTGACTATATGTAATGCCACATAGAGTGCCACTGGGCTGTGGCACATGAATATAGCAAACGACAGGGGGTGCCCAGTGCTACATCCAAATGACAAAACATACATGGTAATAATTACAAGAAATAATGCTTCAGTACTAAAAATAATACTAATACTAATAATAATAAAATATTATTAGTACTGAAGCATTATTTCTTGTAATTATTACCATGTATGTTTTGTCATTTGGATGTAGCACTGGGCACCCCCTGTCGTTTGTTTTTTTACCTACCCTTGTGAGTAAATGGGGCGTGTGCTCTCTCTTCTCTTATATATATATATATATATATATATATATATATATATATATATATATATATATATATATACACACACATACAGAGAGAGATTATTAACCCCTGAAGCTACCTAGGTTCTCTCAATAGGAGCCTACGTAGACTTTTTTGGCTGTAAAGGGATAAATGAAAAATTAGCCCCATCCAAGTAGTGGTCCTCTAAAGTTTTCAGGGTCCAAACTCCCCTGGAATTAATTTGTAGGGATATCCAATGAATCAATGCTCCCCCCCCCCAAAAAAAAAATTTCAAATAAAGTAAAAAAAGAATAATCCAGGGCCCGACAGCCTAGATCCAATCCGATGACATCTGCATCGCACGACAAGTGATCATCAATCTTGATTGTAGCGCTGGCTTCTTTGTTGATTGAATAGTAATCTTCTTTGGATACTTATTCAAAAAAACAAAAAATGTTTCTTTTTCTCCACTCTTCATACATTGAAGCCCTTCCTCAATGTCCTCCTTTAGCCAACTACTGTAGTGTTTTGCGTGGGTGTTATTTTGCCCTCACATAACACGTGTGGCAAGTGAGTGATCGTGTGTTAAATAAACCAATAACATTGCTTCATTTAACACTTAGGTGCCCTTACTAATGACATCAGACATTGGAAAAAATGTATTTTGATATTTCTTACATAAAAAAAAAAACACAATTATTCTTCAATTAACATGGGAACACAGGCTTTAATCAAGTTTGAGGATCACTCATTGAGGGACGCTGATGGTACCAGATTGGATCTAGGTCATAAAGCCCTGGATCCTTTATTACTTTACCGGATTCTTTTTTGGTGGCTCTTTATATGGTTGAACAAAGTGGAGGATCCAGGGCACTACGGATTAGTAGAAAATAAATTTATTCTAGGCACACACAACGTTTCGAGTTGTACAAAGCTCTTTCTCAAGTAACTGGCCAGTCACTTGAGAAAGAGCTTTGTACAGCTCGAAACGTTGTGTGTGCCTAGAATAAATTTATTTTCTACAAATCCGTAGTGCCCTGGATCCTCCACTTTGTTCATATACTTTGAAATTTCACCAGACAGGTTTTTTTCCTGAACCACGGAGCACCGGTACCTCTAGTCGCAAGTATATTGCTTTTATTATACATATTTAGGTGTGCAGACATAACTCTTTATTTCTTTATATGGTTGGGCATCAGCCCTTTGGATTATCCCATGTGGAAATCTTTGACCTTGAAGACAATAGAGGACCTTTATGTAGATGTGGTGAGTGGTTTCATTTATAATTTTGTCATAAATTCTTTGGTGTCATTAAGGCTACTCAGCCCTCCTTGAGAGGAACGAGGTAGCACTAATGATCTCTCTCTCGATCTCTCTCTCTCTCGATCTCTCTCTCGATCTCTCTCTCGATCTCTCTCTCGATCTCTCTCTCGATCTCTCTCTCGATCTCTCTCTCGATCTCTCTCGATCTCTCTCTCTCGATCTCTCAATCTCTCTCTCTCAATCTCTCTCTCTCTCTCTCTCGATCTCTCTCTCTCTCTCTCTCGATCTCTCTCTCTCGATCTCTCTCTCGATCTCTCTCTCTCGATCTCTCTCTCGATCTCTCTCTCGATCTCTCTCTCGATATCTCTCTCGATATCTCTCTCGGTCTCTCTCTCTCGATCTCTCTCTCTCGATCTCTCTCTCTCGATCTCTCTCTCTCGATCTCTCCGTCTCGATCTCTCTCACTCTCTCTCTCTCTTGATCTCTCTCACTCTCTCTCTCTCGATCTCTCTCTCTCTCGATCTCTCTCTCGATATCTCTCTCGATCTCTCTCTCGATATCTCTCTCGATCTCTCTCTCGATCTCTCTCTCGATCTCTCTCTCGATCTCTCTCTCGATCTCTCTCTCGATCTCTCTCGATCTCTCTCGATCTCTCTCGATCTCTCTCGATCTCTCTCGATCTCTCTCGATCTCTCTCGATCTCTCTCGATCTCTCTCGATCTCTCTCTCTCATTCTCTCTCATTCTCTCGTTCTCTCTTTCTCTCTCTCACATCTACTGTGCCCATTTTCCTATCTGCTGTAAAACCTCAGACTCAATTTGAACCTTGGCTTTCTTTTATATTTAGGATAGCCTTATGTCGATCCCAAGCATTTTTGTTGGTACTTGTTCACGTTTCCACCAAACCTGCCACCTACCAGCTTCAGAGCAGGACCTTTTGTTCTAGCACTTCTCTTTATCTCCAATATGCTTCCCTTTACTTTGAAACCCTTTATGTATTTGAAAGTTGTTACTATATCGCACAAAAGCATGCAATTCCACCACCAGAGTTTGCTTTAACAAAGATTCACAGACTTTATTCCGTACCTGAAATATAGCAAAAGAAAGAGACAGACAATATGTGGAGAGACACCTAGGCACAAAAAGGCGTACACCTGAGATATATGCTAATTAAGGTATGCAAAGTATATGCAAATAATTTAAATTGGTATATATCCCAGGTATCTCAGGTGTGCTCCTTTTTGTGTAAAGGTGTGTTTGAGGAGGAATATAACACTTGATAAACAAGAATCATCCTCCCTTTGACCTTTTTATGGACAAATCCGTGAACGTTCGTCCATGTGTGAATAAGCCATTTCCGCCGCGGATTTCAACTTTGGCAAAAAGTTTGTCCATCTTTATTCTAGAGATATGGTCTCTAGAACTAAACACAGTACTCTTGGTGAGTGATCTATATACTGGCATCACTCCCGCTGTTTCTAATACATCTTCCTATACAAATAAGCATACTGCTTATTTTCCCCATTGCTTTGTTACATTGCTTTTCAACTTTTCAGTCAGCTGAAATAACAACTCCCAGGTCCCTTTCCTTTATAGTAGTTGACTTTATGGTGCCATTAATCCCGTACTCTGCCTTTGGATTGTTGTGACCCATGTGTATTACTTTGCACTTTTTGTCATTAAATTGTAGTTGCCACAGTCTTGACCATTCCTCTAATTTACCTAAATCATTAATCATTTTGTTTACTACCTTTGGAGGCTCAACCCTGTTGCACATCTTTGTGTCATCTGCAGAACAACTTTCCCTCCAGATCATTTGTAATATCACCAATAAATGAAACAGCACCATTCCCAGTATGGATCCCTGAGGTGTTTCAATGGCCACCTTCCTCTGAATATACCCAGTTTACTAAAACTCTGTCACCTATCCATAACTAATATCTTCTCAATTCAACCACCTTGGGGCCCATCACAAGTATTGCACCTTGTATATTAATCTTATATCATCTAGATAAGACACTGCTCAACTATGATCTATTACCTTAGTCCCCCAGTCAAAAACATTTACTAGATTTAGTTGATTTATTTGACATGACCACTCCCCTTCTCTCCACTCCCCAGTAAATCCATGCTTGTATCCAAGATTTTAGATATTAAATAACTCTTTCTTTCAGCAGTGTTTCCATTAATTTCCAACACTGGTGCCATCATGTGCACTAGTTAGCTGTCTGTGCCCTACTTCTTCTTATGTGAAGTGGGATTATGTTTGTGCTTCTCCAGTCATCTGGAACTACAGTACAACTGTTGACATCACGTCAAAACAAATATATTGAATCTGTCGCGTGCGCCTATAGTATGAGTGACGTGACAGAGCCACGGCTTGGTCGCGATTGCTGGAAGTCAATGAAAATTGATTTTTCAGTGACCACAGCGTGATGTCTGCGGCCACGTTAGCGGTTCGGCCAATGAGGGTGAACCCTCAGGGCCACGCCCCTGCCACGCCCCCGGTCGCCGTCTCATCTTGTCTCTAAAACTATAAGCAAAAATCGCTGCTACAACAGCGACGGATGACGTCATGCCGCCGTAGCAAGGACTATAAGCGCAGCCTTACACCTCCTCCGACGGTCTCAGTAAGTTTGTAAGACTTACTGGGCAGGGATTTATTTTTGTATTGTGAGCTTGTATGTTTGATGCACTTATTAGAGTTCCCTGTATTCTAATGACTTTTTGTAATGCACCACATACATTGTTGGAACAATACAAATATACATAGGTACATTAAATGCAGTACAATATGTTCTATGTAACAAGAGATTATTTAAAGCGTAATTACTGCAAATATAGTACTTGACGACTGTAATTCTTTGACCAACAATTTTGTTTTCCCATTACATGCCTTTCCTAGATTAATTTAAATGTTTCTCTAAAGAGTTACTGGAAAAAAGTTGCTGCTTGTTTAAACAATTTTAATGAAGGCCTAACCTTTTCCATTAAACATCTGTTTCCTTCATTTACTTTTTGGCAGTAGTTCATATACTTTCTGAAAAAGGACACAGCTTAATGAACATATACCCGATTATTTAAATAAATTACTTTAATGAGTTCTTTGAATTTTTTTTTTAAAACCCAACATGAAATTACTGCTCAAGTGACTATCAGAAAAAAAAACAAAAAACATTATTTTATACAAATCGGTGTTTAATTAGTAGAGGAATGTAAGTACATAAATGACAGTATTGAGTAGTTCAGGGTGTATAACATAATTTAGAATGTAACTTTCTTTAGCTACAGTAAGAGTTATTACTTTCAAGGGATTTATATTAAACATATGATTAGTCAAGCACTAAGTTATTGAATTGCTAAATGTGACAATTGTAACATTAATAAAGCGTCCAGTCAATTACATTCTAGGCTAAATTTCTTGGCAATATAACTTCTCTACTTCGAGAGTAAATAGGCATTTGGCCATGTGTGGGAATAAGCACTATACAGGTTGTTTAACCTTTGAGCCATTTCTTTTTTTGTTTGATCTTGACTTTTTAGTCAAGAAATATTTGTTATTTTTAAAAAAGCATAATAATGTTGGGGAAAAAACTTGACCCCTTTCAATATCAGATGTGTACAAGTTTTGTGGCAATTTAGGATCTTTTCATGATCTGTCTAGTGCCAGAGGTGTCTAACATTTTGACATGCAAATAGTTCCATATGCCCTTGGAACATTTAGGGCCACATATGCTAAGCGGTGCTCTGCCATAAGGCACTTCCCCTGCTAGAAGACAATTTAGAGGAGGAGTGGCCAAACCATGGCCCGTGGGCCACCAAAATGAAGGAAACAGATGTTTAATGTAAAAGGTTAGGTCTTCATTAAAAATGTTTAAACAAGCAGCAACTTTTCCAATAACTCTTTAGAGAAAGATTGTGAGGGGAGTTAAAATTGTGAGGGGGGAGGGGTAAAATTGCAATGGGGAGGGAATTGTGAGTAAGGTGAGGGGAATAGAGAAAGGGTGGTGAGTGATAGGAGATTGAGAGAGAGGAGGGGAGACAATGAGTGGGGGGAGAGAAATACATGGGGGAGGGTGAGAGATAAATAAAGGAGGGGTGAGAGCACGGAAGTGCGAAAAAGAATGGGGGGTGGGTTAGAGGGCCGCTGTCATGAGGGGCACAGGTAGAAACTCTGGTCCTGGGCTCTGGGAAAGCTGGTGGTGGCCCTGCCTGCTTCCCACAGACTGCCATCATCCCATTTTTACTGCCCCACTATGACAGCGATGGCAGTGACTCCCCCACCCAAATTCTTTTGCCGATTTACTGGCCCGCCTGAGAAAAGGTTGGCTACCCCTGAATTAGCGCTCATTCATTTGGAATAGCAATGTTTAGTAAACATGGATAAACAGTCATCTGAGAATATAACTTTTTTTCTTTTCAAAATAAAAACATCAGCTTTAAAGATTATGGGTCCAAATGCACCTACTGTGTACCATCTTTGTCTTATATTAGCATAATTAACTAATGTACTGTACATAAACAAAGACACTATGGAATCTATTTATAGTACCTTACCACTCATTGGTGGAATTGGGTTTCAAGTGTTCAACTAACGTGATTAGGTCTATGTACGAATGTAGGTTTTCTTTTGAATCCAGTCTTCAGTTTTGCCATAAAACTTGTGAGGAATCAAGGTAGAGCCTACACAGAGCAGTATGTGGAGGGGCGTTACGCAAAGCCCATTGATTTAGGCTATGTGACTCTTACTCCAAACAGTATTTTTGAGTTTGAAGAAAAACAACTGTATCTATGCACTCATAGTCCCCTGAAGATCAATCTACACATACTGTACGTAATATATTTGAATACATAGTGACCCAAAACAATAGAATTCACAATAACGCTATTTAATTTTGCTCGTTCAGTAAATGAGGCCCAATGATCCTTAGCAAATTTGGCAGTTGCTTTTCTCTTGTGCATGCCCATGTTGGCCTCTTAAACACAGAAATACCTTACAGAAGTGTATTTTCCCACAGCTCAAATCCAATAATTAGTTCTTTGTCCTCCTTCCATTTCTCTAGTAGAATTCTTAGTTATGTTGTTATACGTATTATTTCTTTACATTCCAGTATATCCATTCACAGGGTGTGATGAGGATCTGCACATATATTATTGGATTACATTTGGGAGTACATTTTTATTACCATGGTTATTCTTTGATCTGTGCAGGAGAACCCCTGGTCGGAATGGGACGTTTCGGCGTGGCCGTCTCACTACAACCAATCAGCCACAGGGGACAGCTAAGCATTGGCCATTTCACCACGAAAGTAAGTGGTTAAAGTGATTAGTGTTAGTATTTGGGGTTTTAGGGTAAGGGGTTAAGGGTTTTAGGGTTAATACTGTATAATAATATAATAATAATAACATGTTCTTATATAGCGCTGCTAGAGACAGGTCCCTGCCCCGTGGAGCTTACAGTCTATGTTTTTGGTGCCTGAGGCACAGGGAGATAAAGTGACTTGCCCAAAGTCACAAAGAGCCAACACCGGAAATTGAACCAGGCTCCCCTGCTTCAAACTCTCAGTGCCAGTCAGTGTCTTTACTCACTGAGCCGCCACTCCTTCTCCCCTGTAGGTTAGGGTAAGGAGTTAAAGGGTTAGAGTAAGGGGTTAAGGGTTTTTAGGATACTGGGTCCGATTAGGGGTAAGGGGTTAAAGCAGCAAATACTATATTCCCCCCTTTTTTGTCAATGTATCTTTTTTTAATTATTTTTATATGTAAGGTATATGACAATGTATACTTCTACATTCTTCCCTAAACTGGCAATCGTTTGGTGCTCCTGTTATAAATCTGTAAAAATCCTTATGGTGCCTAACATAAGGGCCACCTTACAGTCTCAATCAATCCTTAAGTCAGTGTAACTCAGCAGCTACAATGTATCCTGATATTACTAAAGTAACATTATCTATTGTTACAGTGTTCAGCTCAAGCTGCTGGGAATATTGGCAACAAATTATCAAAAACAGGAAAGTGTTGCAAAACACTCGCACTGCTGGGAGATGTGCTAAACTCTGCTATAGAAATCAAAGGATGCTTTATAACTCATTAAAAATGGCATTGAGTTGAATAAGAAAAAACTTACCTTGGCGGTGAAACGGTTGGCGGCTAGCTGTACCCTGCGGTTGATTGACGGGGCTAAATGCCTGCGGCTGATTAGCTGCGCCAAAACGCCCTAGACCATCCGTGGTGCTTTTCCGTGGTGCTGTGTCGTCTACTGAATTACATGCTTAGCCTATTTTTCTGTTTTCACATATTACTCTATGTCTTGAAATCTGCAGTGTGAAATGTCCCTATTATGTAGACTTGTAAAAACCTCTGTAGAAATCAATTACTGTACCAACAAATAAAACTCCGTTGTGGGAGATCGGAGAGCAATATCTTTTATCTTTTTGTGGTGTTGAAGTAAGTGTGAAATAACTTATTTATAAATTGTGCCTTTTTTCCCTGACGCTTAGGGTCCAAAAGGCAAAAAAAAATCAAAAGCAAAGAGGAATGAAGTGGGTTCAAAGAGGCAATAAAAGCGGGACAGACTGAAAGGGAAGATTGCTTACAGTATATTCCTACCCACACAGGCTTTAGTCTTTGAATTGTTTTCCTACCATGATGTATAGAATACATATTAGAATATAAAACACGATTGCTGCAGTGGCTTTATCATTACATGATGCATACAAGTTCTAATGTTTCATTATGAACGTCATATTAGAAAATTAGTATTGTCCTCTAGTTTGTGAGTTTAATGCTCAGAGAAACTAAACTTGGTAACAATTAGAACATTTTTAGATCACACTTGTTTCTTCTACTAAACCAAATACACCTGCCTGATACACCAATCCAAATTCCTACTTTTCTTAATGTGAAAAGCAAAAGTTTAACGACTGACACAGTGCCTTGCAGACAAAACAATGACATTAGGAGAACTTTGTAATAACAAGCCAAGCAATCGGAAATAGACATAATAATAAATAGGTAAATAGAGAATGCGATTCCTTAAAGCAGCACTTCCTAATTTCCACAATTATTTGTTATAGAGCATTCCTGGGTGAGGATGAGCTTTTGCATCATGAGTTGTAAAGTATCCATCAATGAGATAAG
The DNA here is from genome assembly GCF_040206685.1 of Ascaphus truei. Lineage (NCBI taxonomy): Eukaryota > Metazoa > Chordata > Amphibia > Anura > Ascaphidae > Ascaphus > Ascaphus truei. Next base: position 78,419,310 of record NC_134489.1, read on the forward strand.
GCGGCTGTCTTCTTCATGTAATGTAATCATTTCCCCTTGCGTCAACACTTCCTGTTCCAGGGAAATTCTATTTGAGACACACAACATTATGTAATTAAAATGTAGGTTGCCTATGTTATGGACAAAGATGTCCTAGGGGAAAGCAATGCTTGCGTGTTGCAGCCGTCTACATTAGTGGAATTTCATATACTGTAAGAGTAAAAACAACAACAAAAAACAAACTTATGAAAATATATTATTTGTGTGTTTTTCTTGCAATTACTAAAGCCTTTTTGTCGGGTTAGACATTATAAATACACAATACATTTGAGTTGCTTCCCCTCCTCGTGAAAGACATGGTAAAGAAAAAAGATTCAGTTGTAATAAAAAACATGGTGTATGTGTATGTATATATGTATGATCTATCTATCTATCTATCTATCTATCTATCTATCTATCTATCTATCTATCTATCTATCTATCTATCTATCGGTAATATTTCCATTTGATATATGCTTTACTGTAGAGGTTTTTTGTCACTTTTTTTAACCACCATAACTTAACTAAGTGTGGTGAAACCTATCCCATGCTTCATTTTGCAAAGCCAGTAGAACCAACCCCACACTGATGAGATCCATTAAGGTCGAAACAGCTGTCTGTGGGAATACTCCCACACGCTGGGATTCCTTATCGGTGGAGGCGCTGCACCGTGCATAAGTGTATCCCAGGCTCCCAGTGGCGGAGAATCAGGCCTCCTATTAGCCACACAGGTAATAGCAGCACGCGTTGTTTCAGTACCCAGGGGGTACAAGGGCTACATATATATATATATATATGCAGCGCTAGCTGTCTGCTGGCGTCTGAGGTTGCCAGGGATACTATTGAAGTTGCCTGTGTCCTTATTCAGCACGCAGTTGCGTTTTCTCCATTGGTTCCCCGGCTCACAGCATTTTTGGATGCGCATGCGCGATAGGTGATGCGCAGCGAATACCGGCACAAGACGTTCTGATTGCAGAATTGAACTCCCTCAGGTCGTAGGTGTGGAAGGCATGATTCCTCTACAGATATTGGCAAGTGTTGTGGGACAGTCAGGTGAGGTGCATCTTAATACTGATTGGGTGTTGGGGATTGGTGTATTTTGTTTGTGGTGCACTCTGGGTGGGGTATATATGTGGGTCACTCACATTTGGTGTTTGCACGGCCCTGAGGAAGAGAGGAGAACTCTTGAAAGCTTGTCCTATGACATAAATTGTTAGTCCAAATAAAAAAGGTTTCACCTAATACTGAAGAACTCATTTATTCTACACTATCGCAACTGGACTTACACGGCTATTTCCATTATATTATATTATATATATATATATATATATATATATATATATATATATATATATATATATATATATATATATATATATATATATATATATATATAGGCACTCATGGGTAATCCAGTTGAAACCCCCAAAAATGAAGCTCAATTATATAGCACCATAGTTGCCAAGCGACTCATTTGGTCATATTGTTTGGGGGGGGGGGGGGGAAGAGAGAGAGAGAGAGAGAATAAATAAATATATAATATATAGAGGCCTATCCAATTCAAAGACAACTGCCTGTGTGCTACTGATAAAACTTAAATAGGTATAGTGGCAAAAATCAGGCACTCACAGGTCTTTAAATTATAGTGATTTATTACATGATCAACGTTTCGGTTCACATCTTGAGAAAGGTTCATGTGGAACCAAAACTTTGATTGTATAATAAATCATTGTATTTTTTTCATTTAAAGAACTGTGAGTGCCTGGTGTTTGCCACTGTATATATTTTTATCTTATATATTTAAATAGTGCCAGCCATGTACAGTACAGTATGTAGCGCTCACACAATAGACATAGAAATACATTAGTTATATTACAATAAGTGCATCAAATATACAGGCACAGAATAGAAAAAGGAATTGCTGCCTGAAGAGATTACAATCTGCGCTCATCATCCTGTTCCAGCACAATGAAAAATTAAACATTAATGCTGAAGTTTCTGATATCTCTTTATGATATTTCAGAAAGTTGTTCATTTGCCAGGGGCCACAATTTGGCCCAAAAACAAAACTCGCATTTCAAGTTTATCACAAGCTCCATGTTCTGTTGCCGCTGTGGCCCAAGAAAGAATATCACAATGGGCAGCATAATAACTCAATGCCTCTTCTCCATCATGTAGGAAATGCTTTTTCCAAAGTAGCACTGGATTTAATGGTTCTAGGGTATCAGAGAAACAAATAGGTCCTCTGTATTGTGTTTCTAAAGGAATATACTTTATCTACCAGCACGCTAGTGTAGCACAGTATGTACAATGGGATTTGCTGTTCTTTGAGAATTGATACTTAGTCCAAGTACTTGTGGGGCCATTGCTACAAATATACTGTGTAAGATCTCATCATATCTTCTCATTTTATCTCCCTTGCGCACCATTAGCACGAACAAAGTTGTATTGTAATTTAAGTACTAAAAAAAATATTTCTACTCCAGAGTTAGGGAAAATACAGCCTGATATATCTTTATTGTGCTTATTGAGGTGGAAATGCCATTCGGTATTTTCCACTATGCGTTGTCTGATGGTTGATGTGTAATGGCATTATGGGTAACGAGCACCACTACTATCACTGCTTCCCAAATTTCAAGCCTACAGATATGTGGCCCTGGGTAGTTTTGAGGCTATAGTTCAGGGGTGGGCAACCTATTTTTCAATGTAGCCACAGGTGTGGCGAATTAGAAGTGAAAATAGCCACACCATGTAATAATGCAGGTATTATGTTGCGCATGCGAAAATGTAAAAAAACACACACTGTTTGAACAAGTTTATAAATTCTCCGACCACAACCCCGTTCATCCTCCCACCCCCCTTGTCCCCCTCCTCCACTCACCTCCCTCTTCATCCTCATCTCATGCCACCACCACTACCCTCATCATCATCACCTCACCCCATCATCATCTCAATTAACCCCCCTCATCACCATCATCTTCCTCCCAGCACCCTTGATCTCCCTCAGTCCCTTTCAGCAGTCCCCCCCCTTCATCAAGCACCCTCCCCCCCCCCCGTCCTATGCGTAGGGCGCGTAGGAGGGTGCGTAACGTGGGGCGTAGGGAGGGGGTAACTCTGCAGCAGCAGTTGGGGGCAGGGTGGGTGCCAGTGTAGGCAGGCTTGGTGCAGCTGTGGGGGGGGTGGTCTGGGCAGCGCGAGAGGGGAGGGTCAGGGCAGCGCGAGAGGGGAGGGTCAGGGCAGCACGAGAGGGGAGGGTCAGGGCAGCGCGAGAGGTGAGGGTCAGGGCAGCCTGGGTGGGGGGAGGGGAGAAGTGGGGGGGGGGGGAAAGGAGAGTTTGGGGGGGGGAAGATCTGGGCAGCCTGAGAGGGGTTGGTCTGGGAGCATGCTTCTCAGTGCTGCTTCTCCTGTCCCTGTGGCTGCAAGTGCAGTAAGAAGCAGGGGGGAGAGAGGAGAGAGAGCTTCCTCTCTGTGCTGCTTCTCCTGTGTCTGTAGCTGCTGGTGCAGTAAGAAGCAGGGGGGGGGGGGGAGAGAGAGAGCTTCCTCTCAGTGCTGCTTCTCCTGTCCCTGTGGCTGCCAGTGCAGTAAGAAGCAGGGGGGGGAGAGGAGGAGAGCTTCCTCTCTGTGCTGCTTCTCCTGTGTCTGTTTGCCTGTGCAGTAAGAAGCAGGGGGCGGGGGAGGAAAGATGAGGAGAGCCTCCTCTCTGTGCTGCTTCTCCTGTGTCTGTCTGCCGGTGCATTAAGAAGCAGGGGGGGGGGAGGAAAGAGGAGGAGAGCTTCCTCTCCATGCTGCTTCTCCTGTGTCTGTCTGCCGGTGCAGTAAGAAGCAGGGGGGGGGGGGGGGAGGAAAGAGGAGGAGAGCTTCCTCTCCATGCTGCTTCTCCTGTGTCTGAGTCTGCCGGTGCAGTAAGAAGGAGGGGGTGTTGAGAGGAGGAGAGAGAGCATCCTCTTCTTGCTACTGCTGCTGCTTCTCCTTCCCTGTGGCTGCCGGTGCAGTAAGGAGGGAGGGGGAGAGTGCGTCACACCGCTGGAGCGCGCTCCTTCCCTACCAAGGGAGGAGGGAGGGGGGGGGGGGGTTGAGGGGGCCGTACAGAGCGTCCCAGCGGCTCTGTTCACCACAGTTTCACTGCCAATTCGCCACATGTGGCGAATGGCGACAGGGTTGCCCACCCTGGCTATAGTTCTTTCTCCTCCTGTGCAATAATCCCTGGTAAGGGCAGGTTTGCCAGGAGTAATCATGGGTTCTCCCCACTCACTGCAGATCAGTGAGGCAGAGAAGGCAGTGCAGTCAGGCCTGTGTCCAATAAGGGACAGGGGCGGGGCAATGCTGGATCTGTCTTTATGAACTGCATTTCCTGTATTTAGTCAGTTGCTCCTACCCTGAGAGGAGCTCAGTCACCAAAGCCAGTTGTGCGGGGCTCTGCCAATCTGTGGGCCCTCCCTTAGGGGAGAGGCGGGTAGACTGTTCCCACTACTCTGATAGGGGGTAGTGGAAGAGCTAGGCCTGCTTCCAGGGCCCTGACTGGGAGTGTATGTCCAGGTCCATCCTGCAGGAGAACTCCTGTGTTCCTGTACTGCTGTGTATTCTGCTCCAGTGTATGCTGTTGGTGCAATAAAGTGTTCCTGATTTATAAATAAGCGGTTGTGAGACTGGAATCTCTCATCCCTGAGTGGGACGTTCTATTCCAGGGATTTCACCCCATATCCTGGGGCCTGCAATAGATGGAGGCGCTGTCACCATGAGTACATACTAGGTATGTCCCCAGAAGCCTGTCCTGACCTTCCCCATAATACCATCGAGTGGGAGACTCAGGAGTCCTGTATGCCAGCAGGTGCACCACACTATTATGCCTTGTAACATGGGTCAGTTTCCGCAGAAAGGGAGCAATATGAGATTGGGCCAGGAAAACTCTGTTACTGATATATTATCACTATGTGGAAAGCAGCTTTATTTTAGTAGATCTCTGTTCCTTTTCTGGTGAAGTGGATAATTATTGCATATATATTTCTAAAATGTGGTGCAAAGATTTTTTTTTTTTTTTTTTTTTAATCGTTGAAATTTTTTATTGCGTTTTCCATAACAAAACATATTACATTTCAACAAGACAACAAAATACCAGTTTACAGTGATTACAATATTCCTTTACATTTAACAGTGCACTAAACCAGTAAATAATATATTAAAATTACATATACTTTAGACAATGACAAACAACAAATGAAATTACATTTTAAATTGATGAGTCAGTTCTATCTGCATTGCATCATTTCCCCCTGCACCTTTCCCCCCCTTACTCACAGTTCCTTTTGTTGTTTCTGTGCTTTAGGTCCTAACCTTATCTAGGGATAACAGATATTAGATATTTTATTCTTTTCCCCCATCATCACCACCTGCGCGTCTCACGTACCAGACTTCTTAGTAAATACCATGACGTTTGGTCAAACGCCTGCATCACAATCTCTTTGTCCCTGTATGGTAAAATTTCAATAAAGGGATCCCATTTCTTAAATAGTGTTTCTGTTTTTAGCTCTTTATTGGTTTTGGCTTCCATTTTATCTAACATGAAAAATTGTGTTAAATATTTGTTTAGAATCTCCACGTTAGGGGGTATTTCCTCTATCCATTGTAACATTATGGTTTTTGTGGCTGCCAATAATGTAATTTCTGTGAATGTAGGTATTCTCACCCCGTTATTCATGATCTTCCATTCCCCAAAGTTGCCAAATATCAAAGAAACTGGTTCTTTAACCACAGTTATTTTAACATTCTGCTGTATATAATCCAGCACTTTGTCCCAAAAATGTACAATCTTGGGGCAGTCCTATAAGCAGTGTTTTAGGTCTGCTTTAGGTTGTTGGCACTTTGGACATCTATTCCTGGATTTGTCTCTATTCTTGTAACTTATGTTAAAAGCACAATATGCCGTGTGTCAGTTTTAGTTGCATCTCTCTCCACGTTTTTGATATGATAAGTTTTCTAGTTCTATCTAAACCAGTAAGTATTACATCAAGTTCCGTTATTTCCTTGAAATCTTTGTTCCGGGCCACAAAAACCTTTTGAAAAATCCTCTCATAATTTGTGTCTCTTACTAAATTAGATATTTCTGATATAGTATATCAATTCTCTCTGGAAAGACTAAAAAATTATCAGATATATTATTTGACAATACTTCCTTTTTATAGTTCTCCAGTGATTTATATAATGTGTCACCTGTGCATATGAATAACCATGTGAACCAGGAATCTCCCACTTTTCCTTTAATTCCTCAAAGATAAGGAGACTTTCCTGGTCTTCATTTATCAAATGTCCTATACACCTTAAGCCTTTGCCTTCCCACAATTGAAAATGTCTGATTTTGGCCTGGGAGGAAGTTTGCATTTCCCTTAATATTAATAGGCAAAAATGTATTTAAAGATTGTGTATGTTAATCCCATATTCGACCTGAGAATTTACCAAATTCCTAAATAGCTTTAAATATGTTGGGTAACGCCTACTCCGGATTAGACACTAGGAGTTGTAGATTGTCTGCAAATAGAGCTAATTTAGCCTCATACTTCCCTATGTTGATTCCCTTGAAATTTTCCATAATTCTCAGATATTCGGCCAAAGGCTCGATAGCTAAAATAAGAGCAAAGGGGAAAGAGGGTACCCCTGTCTCATACCTCTGTATAATTTAAACTCAGGAGACAGTAACCCCGCTGCCATTATTTTAGATTTTGGATCTGCGTACATTGATTGTATTATCCTAAGGAAATGTCCCTCAATCCCGACTTTTTGCAGTACCTGGAACAGATAGTTCCAGTTTACATTATCCAATGCCTTTTCGGCATCTATTGATATTATAATATTATTTTTGTTATTTTCAATATTAGATTTGGTCCAGTTTACGGCAGCTATAGCTTTTCTAATATTCTTTACCGGATGTCTCTCCTTAATAAATCCAGATTGATCTGGATGGATCAATTTTGGTAGGATTGATGCTAGCCTCTCTGCTAAAATATTTTGAGAGGATCTTGACGTCTTGATTTAATAATGAAAGTGGTCTATATGATTCTGACTAGTGGGGTTTTCAATGCTTATGAAGAATCCTTATGAAATCCATCTTGCCTGTTTCTAAGTAGTCTTCTGTTTTTAATATATCTTTGACAGCTTCCTTAAGTGGTAGATCTATTTCCACACTTAAGTTTTACAGAATTCAGCCCCAACCCCATCGGGCCCTGGTGCCTTGCCATTTTTAAGTTTTTTAATTGACTCTGATATTTCTTGTATGGAAATTAGCTCATTTAAGCTTTGTTGATCTTTTCTTGTTAATTTAGGCAACTGTAATTTTCCCATGAAATCCTCCATTACCTCTGTGTTTTCCTCACTCTGTCCATATACTTTTTCATAGTATTCTTGAAATGCTAGATATTTTTTGGGGTTCAGTTGAGATTGCCCCATTAGCTTTTTGTATTTTCGTTACATGTTTAGATGATGTGTAGTTCTTGACTAAATTTCCCATTGTTTTACCAGCTTTATCCCCATAAAGTCCTTTCTTCAGGACGAAACGCGTCAGAGTGTATCTACTCTCTGCTAATGTCATATTTTTGATCCAATAAAGTTTTTTATTTTTATTGCGCTTGGTTGATTTATGGAGAGCTGTGACCGCCGAGTTACCCCATCTTTTTCTTCCCATATCTATATGATTAAAGTCCCTATATTGCATTTTTTTTACTTCCTTTCTCTGCAGCCATATCTCGCATATTTCCTTTTTTTTTTTTAATTCCTCTTTTCTGGCCAAAAACGATTTTAGTTTAAAGCTCCTGTATGCTTCGCTTAGTTCGTCACTAGCTTCCTTAATTCCGTGTCTATTTCCTTCCTTTTTTTATTTGAAAAGACCATTATATCTCCCCTTAGCACCGCCTTTGCAGTTTCCCAGTACAATTGTCCTTCTTTTTGGTGTGCATTGTTATTGTCCTTGAATTGGTACCATTTGTTTAGTAGGAAAGCTTTAAACTCCTCATAGTGATATAAATGGGAAGGGAACCTTCATATCCTATATTTGTGCTTTTTCTGCAGAATATTTAACCCTATCCATATTGGAGCATGGTCAGAAATCAAGATGTTTTCAATGGAAGCCATACCGAGGTTGGGTATTAGATGGTCACTTATTAAAAAATAATCAATTCTTGAAAAGGTATTATGAGGATGGGTGAAAAAGGAGTACTCCCTCTCTATGGGATTTAGTAAACTCCAACAGTCCCCCTTTCATCTCTACTGCTCTCTCTCATTTTAAACTTTTTTCCCACTCTGTCCCTTACCTGTGGAACTCCGACACCAAGCGCCTTTTCTCCCCAGCTTTAAATCAAGCTTTAAAACTCACCTCTTAAATTAAGCATTTCAATAGCCAAGACTCATGGCTACTGTCCCATACCCACAGTCGCTCCTACCAACAATTGTGGCCAAGCACCACTATCTACTGCACTTACTCCCTCACCAGCTGTCTTTGTAAATCTCCCAACATACCTCTTAGATTGTAAACACTTAGATTGTTGCATTTATTGTATCATAATTCCCTGTACTGTATTGTCTCTTTTATAAAGCACTGAGTACACTGGATGCTATATAAATAAAGATATACATACAGTACATATATTTGCCAGTGTAGGAAGTGTGCTTCTACATTTTCTATATCAAATGTTAGATCTATTTTTCATTAATAATCTTAACTCTGGGCCATCGGAAGAGGACATTCTGCCTTAGTTTAATTTTATAGAATAGACGGCTACCTTTATAATTAAATAAGCCAAAGGAAAACCGGATATTACTGAAGGTGGAGACGTTTTTCCCCCCATGACAATAGTGTATGAGAGATTCTGTAAATACTGTATATCTTAAAATGCAAAACGGAGAGAGATTTACAAATGAGTTTCCCACGTTCAATTTCCAGTTTGGACCATATGGAGCAGGCAGCATTGATGTTTGATATCTCAAAATAAAACGTGCTGTATTACATACAGTACATTTGAAATGTAATGTTTTGCTAGGAATTTCATTTATACGCTACTTTGAATTTAATTAAGCGTCACATTACATTGATGGAAACTGTCTTTCTTACGAGAAAGTACCGAAGTTGCTTAGAATGAAATAGTAAATTATGTAATTGTCAAATTAAATGATACATTTAATATAACATACTACAACCTATATGCAAGTAGAAATATGCCTCTTTGGATGTAAAAAAAAAAGAATAACGGCCAACGGAAAGAAATGTAATGAAGTATATAGTTAGCATAAAAACATTACATTATTTGAGGTGTCTTCCAATGAAAATTAATTAAAAAGGAAAATTAAACACGATCTACACAATTAAATAGCAAGAGAAGAGAGGGCTGGTGCATTGGGGGATTCTTACAGCAACCTTATTTAATATGAATGTCCATAACTTTATACTATACGTTTACAATGAAAATACATGGCAAACTAGAGATGCTCACTTTACCCAGTGTTCTGGATTTGCCTCCAAAGTCCATTGGTTTTAGTTTTGGAATATGGTGGACTATATATATCATCATATATACTGTGTGTGTGTATGTATGTATGTATGTATGTATGTATGTATGTATGTATGTATGTATATATATATATATATATATATATATATATATATATATATATATATATATATATATATATATATATATATATATATATATATATATATGAAAAAAAGGAAAGAAAAAGAAACAGGCACACACCTAGTACATTACCATAATAAAAATTGTATTAGAGGAACATAAAATCTATAAAAGGCCCACTCACAAAAGTACAGCAATCAATAGCATGTATGAGATAGGCTCTCATGTGCCAACAGCTCGATCATCAGCGTCCGGTTCAGGTTAGTGGCGTCGTCACGTGACCTTCCCTCGTGCAGCCGAAACCGGAAACGGAACACCTCGCATTCAGTGTTCAGCGAGAGAGGTCCCTCCAGGGAACAGTGCCTTGAAAGTCCTTTGGATTGGCGTTAAACGGCCGTGGAACACACATAAGAGCCAAAATCTGACTGCAAGCAGCAACAGTGTTCGTGGGCAAATGGCCGCAATCTAACCACGCCCTACGCGTTTCGTCATCGATGATGACTTCTTCAGGGGTCACCCTCTAAACGTCAGTCCATGATATTTATAGGGAGGTAATTACACATAATTAACCAATATATAATTGAATCAGTAATTGATAGAACACACATGGTGATAACATATATAACAATTAGAAACATATATAACAAATAGAATCACGTTATATTGTGAGGACCCATTGAGCACAAAAGAAGAAAATACAGATAAAAATCCTACTTACATAATAACAACCATAATATTAAAGTCTTAATTACGACATTAGATATGTTGGTAGGTAATTAGATGATGTAATATTTACATTTGAATTACGAATAGGATATGCAAATTAAATGTTCCAAAGAAGGAATGATGGAAATGATTGTATCTATGCAGTGAAAGTAAAAATATATATATATATGAATATAAATGATCTAAATACAGTTATAACTATGCAGCAAAGTTATGTAACTAAACAGAGAGAATTATATGTAAAGATACATTTTATTTGAAACTTATAGTAAAATCTAAAAAATGTTAAACCAAATAGTAATTATACCTTGATTGGATAGAGATAACAAATATCAAATACCCTCACATCAGATGAATATTAGATATATTTGAATTTTAGATATGTTTGAATTCTAAGGGACAGCAAATGAATTCTATGGAATCATCAACTTCAATGAAGGTTTATACACCCTTAAATAATCGGGGACAATGCACAATAATTATGTATAGCGATATATAAAGTATAGAGATTAAAAGTAAATTTCGGTTGTCCCAAAATAATTACCTATTTTGTAAATTCCAGCATGGAGTCAGAGGAGGTGAATTAGATGGATCCAAAGCAAAGACAGAGATAGAAGTATGGCTCACCATTGTGTGACTATATATGTATTGATGTATATTGTATTGTATATAGTGTTGATATTTATTATTGTGTGATGTGATAAAAATCTATGAGATGTGTTAATAAAGTTAATTGTGATGGAATAAACAAAAAATATATGTGAATAATAATAAATGATAATGAATGATAATAAAAAGTATAAAATTATATATATACAGGCATACCCCGCATTAACGTACGCAATGGGACCGGAGCATGTATGTTAAGTGAAAATGTACTTAAAGTGAAGCACTACCTTTTTCCCACTTATTGATTCATGTACTGTACTGCAATCATCATATACGTGCATAACTGATGTGAATAACGCATGTGTAACAGGCTCTATAGTCTCCACGCTTGCGCTAAGCTTCGGTACAGGTAGGGAGCCGGTATTGCTGTTTAGGACGTGCTGACAGGCGCATGCGCGAGCTGCCGTTTGCCTATTGGGCGATATGTCCTTAATCGCGAGTGTACTTAAAGTGAGTGTCCTTAAACCGGGGTATGCCTGTATATATATTTTTGGAATTGAAAATAAAAAATAAATTTGGTGCAATGAGATATTGAGTAAAATAATATATTAGAGTATTGTTGAGTGACCATTTGTGAAAGTAAATCGTACAAAGCAATATGCCTAGTACCCTACAAGCTGACCTCTCTATAGCATATAAGATTCTCTAGTGATATAAGGTGAATCATATTGACCAAATGAACGACCATAGCCCAGGGGGAATGCAAAGCATTCAAACCAGACCTCTGGAGGACCACCCATAAAGAGTGTTTAAACTACTGCACCGACACACTTTATTCGAGCAAATACCCGGTATGTACCTGGCAGATACCTGGAATGCGCCGCTCCTCACCTCTGACAAGCCCCGTTGCATTTGCCTTCCCAGCCTGGGTTCATGCCTGGCTGATGGGCGGCTGATCTGTTAAATGATAATGATTAGGATTTAATAGGCTGCAATGCTTCGCGTGTCTACCAGATGGCATAAATTCATGAATTGTAATGCAGTATATATATATGTAGTGTGCAGTATTGCAGCCAACGGGAATAAAATGCTTCAATCCCTGCCGGAAAATAACTCAATGCACTCGGGCAGAAAACAGTCACAAACCTCAATACACCCGGGTATACCCGAATTCGTGGGACTAGCCGAGCTCGAATAAAGTGTGTCGCCAGTGTATGGTACTGATGTCAATATGGTCATTGTGTCCCTTGGGATGTGTTGTATCTAGAATATACATCCAGTATGTTTCTCGTGTACATAACTTCTGAAAACGGTCTCCTCCCATGTAGGAGGGGGGAATGAACTCAATGCCCATAACAGATAGGGATTTTGGATCTTTATTATGGTTAGTACAAAAGTGACGTGAAAGGCTGTGTGTTTGGCACCCATGGATAATATTCCGCCGATGCTCTAAGAATTTTAAGGACACATTTTAAATCAGTGTCGACCAATAGTTATTTACACTATGGTAGCAACCACTACAAAAAGTGGCTAAATAACGTACCCAAAAGTCAGTTCTACAGAATTAGGCGCAACTGCTCGGAGGACACTGATTTCATATCACAGGGAGAGGATCTATCTAAAAAATTTCAAGAGAAGGGTTATGACATGTCTGTTGTTAAAAAAGCATTTCAGGATGCTAGTCTTATAAAAAGGGACACACTACTAGAACAATCAAAAAACAAATCCAAATCATTACGTGAGATTAGAAAAAGGGAATATACATCAAATAAAGCACCAAAATGTATTACACAATTCAATCATTCCGCTCATCAAATCAGAAACATTTTAAACTGTCACTGGAACATTATACGTAATGATCCTATAATTGGTCATCTAGTACCTGAATATGCTCCAACTGTATTTAGAAAAGCGAGGAGTATTAAAACCTTGCTGGCTCCGAGCAAACTCAAACCAAAAAGATCACTGATCCCAATTTGGCCAAAAAAGTGGGGGATTTTGGATGTGGAAGAGGACGTTGTCTTACCTGCAAACACTTAATAAAATCTAATAAATTTACATCATATTCAAATGGCACTTCATATGAAGTAAAAGATTACATCAATTGCCTAAGTGATTATGTTGTGTACCTCATTTCATGTGAATGTGGCACACAAATGTAGGCCGAACATCAAGGGCTCTAAGTATAAGGGCCTTATATCACTAGAGAATCTTATATGCTATAGAGAGGTCAGCTTGTAGGGTACTAGGCATATTGCTTTGTACGATTTACTTTCACAAATGGTCACTCAACAATACTCTAATATATTATTTTACTCAATATCTCATTGCACCAAATTTATTTTTTATTTTCAATTCCAAAAATATATATATACATAATTTTATACTTTTTATTATCATTCATTATCATTTATTATTATTCACATACCTGTATATATTTTTTGTTTATTCACATCACAATTAACTTTATTAACACATCTCATAGATTTTTATCACATCACACAATAATAAATATCAACACTATATACAATACAATATACATCAATACATATATAGTCACACAATGGTGAGCCATACTTCTATCTCTGTCTTTGCTTTGGATCCATCTAATTCACCTCCTCTGACTCCATGCTGGAATCTACAAAATAGGTAATTATTTTGGGACAACCGAAATTTACTTTATAAATCGCTATACTTTATATATCGCTATACATAATTATTGTGCATTGTCCCCGATTATTTAAGGGTGTATAAACCTTCATTGAAGTTGATGATTCCATAGAATTCTTTTGCTGTCCCTTAGAATTCAAACATATCTAAAATTCAAATATATCTAATATTCATCTGATGTGAGGGTATTTGATATTTGTTATCTCTATCCAATCAAGGTATAATTACTATTTGGTTTAACATTTTTTTAGATTTTACTATAAGTTTCAAATAAAATTTATCTTTACATATAATTCTCTCTGTTTAGTTACATAACTTTGCTGGATAGTTATAACTGTATTTAGATCATTTATATTCATATATATATATATTTTTACTTTCACTGCATAGATACAATCATTTCCATCATTCCTTCTTTGGAACATTTAATTTGCATATCCTATTCGTAATTCAAATGTAAATATTACATCATCTAATTACCTACCAACATATCTAATGTCGTAATTAAGACTTTAATATTATGGTTGTTATTATGTAAGTAGGATTTTTATCTGTATTTTCTTCTTTTGTGCTCAATGGGGTCCTCACAATATAACGTGATTCTATTTGTTATATATGTTTCTAATTGTTATATATGTTATCACCATGTGTGTTCTATCAATTACTGATTCAATTATATATTGGTTAATTATGTGTAATTACCTCCCTATAAATATCATGGACTGACGTTTAGAGGGTGACCCCTGAAGAAGTCATCATCGATGACGAAACGCGTAGGGCGTGGTTAGATTGCGGCCGCCATTTGCCCACGAACACTGTTGCTGCTTGCAGTCAGATTTGGGCTCTTATGTGTGTTCCACGGCCGTTAACGCCAATCCAAAGGACTTTCAAGGCACTGTTCCCTGGAGGGACCTCTCTCGCTGAACACTGAATGCGAGGTGTTCCGTTTCCGGTTTCGGCTGCACGAGGGAAGGTCACGTGACGACGCCACTAACCTGAACCGGACGCTGATGATCGAGCTGTTGGCACATGAGAGCCTATCTCATACATGCTATTGATTGCTGTACTTTTGTGAGTGGGCATTTTATAGATTTTATGTTCCTCTAATACAATTTTTATTATGGTAATGCACTAGGTGTGCGCCTGTTTCTTTTTCTTTCCTTTTTTTCAGATATCATTAGGGACTGGTGATCCCTTTGAAGCGGGCTGCAGGAACCTGGGGTTATTGCCATTGGAACAGTTCTTTGTGTATTAAAGGTTTTTTCATTTTTTGTTTTTTACTTTTCAATTCTTGGTACAACATATTTTTTCCATATATTTTTCCATTTTTTATTAAATAAATTTATATTTATATTTATTCATTTTATAGGGATCAATTGTTGAGTAATTGCATTTTATATTGTATTAATATTGTCTTA
This sequence comes from Ascaphus truei, assembly GCF_040206685.1. Lineage (NCBI taxonomy): Eukaryota > Metazoa > Chordata > Amphibia > Anura > Ascaphidae > Ascaphus > Ascaphus truei. The sequence goes on from NC_134489.1 coordinate 78,434,365, forward strand.
TGATAGTGTATCAGCCATATCTAGCCGCCCCACTAAACGCTTCCATGATCAGCTATTGGTTCTTCTAGAATTCATTCTAGTCAGGATATTATAGAGGCGCTACTTCATTTTTTTCGCTTGTTTTCATATATATATATATATATATATATATATATATATATATCATAATTAAGACTGTGCCTATAATGTGTAGCAAAATATATTAATATTAATATGAGATATCCCTAAATTGAGCAAATTCTAAATAATTAATCTATAATATGTTCAATCACAATAATTTATATATATATATATGTAAATAATAGCTTAATACACTAGCAAAACAAAAATTATGGAACTGGATATGTGAAATAATGTCAGTGCTGCTGCTAAGCTAATATTATATTTAAAAAATACATACAATATAAAAGTCCAAGACAACAAAACCACAAAATAGTCCAATCTCACTGTGACCAATATAAACAATTGGTAGCTCTTGATAAATATTTTGGGACACTGGCAGCCTACTTCACGGGTACATCAACCTCCCTTCACATGACCTTAATAGAGAAAAAAGAAGAAAAAGTGCCTGATCCTAGTGTGATACCAGTGAGAAAATGTAATGGTCTTGAACAATAACGATTTAAAACTCACAAATATCCAAAGTATTCAAGCGTGTTATGAGATAACTCATGCCCCAATGTGTCACTAAGATGCTGCTCTGATCAAACCGTTTGGTGCGGTCAGTCACGGGATGACTTCTCACGAGTCCTCCCAATGTGTGTTGCTCTCTAGGGAGTCCTCCAGCAACTGGCAGCAAATTCACAGCGTTCTAGACAGGAAAGGTTCCCAGTCCTTCATGTAGAGTCACACCTTCTCCGGTGTAGTGATTCCAAACATCTTTACATGCTGCTTCACACAGCAATACGTCACCCTACGCGTTTCTTCAGATAAACTGATTTCATCAAGGTATGGGTACTGGTTGCGCATGCATAGTATATATAGCACCAGAATCCAATCAGAGGAGACCTATTAGATATACACCTGTGTGCCTATTATTACAAGTCTCTGAGATTAGCTTATAAAATCTAAATAAAATGTCTTACAGTTATAATGAAATGCTTTTAAATAAACATGTTGATCATTGGTTTGTATACATTTTGACCAACAAACACAGAATGTTTTGGAACCTTGATCTAATTAATATTCACAAATAGCAAAAATAGATACAGATAGACTTCTGTATTATTTGATTTGTATGGAGGACAGCAGAGAAATAATATTTAAACTACTTTTAATTTGTAACCAAATTGTATATATAGTTAAATTGATACAAACAACTATAATTACAACTGAACCCCGTTATAATGCGGTCCTTCGGGGCCACAGAATGAAACAGTGTTATAACCGGGATCACATTAATATTTTGCCGCGCGATACGGTCTCTCTCCTCTTTGCAGCTGTCAACTGCTCTCTCCTCACTTCATAGGGCTGTCTCTGCAGCTGTCAGCTCTAGTGCGCGGCATCGCAGAGGAGGGTCACATGACACAACACACATCCCCGTACATTTTTTTTTTAAACATTCAAATCAATACTTTATTGCTACGGACACATAGACACACTTCACTGTACCAATACATTACCTCTACACCACAGGCTTGGTGTTACAAGACTGACCCTATAAATATATTTATCCTCTACATGACACAGTGCACAGTGTACTACTGTATGTAAATGTTTTGTTTGTTTCTAGAGTCTGTGACATCACACAGTCCCTGTTGTGTAGAGGTAGCGCAATGGTACCAGTATATGAAAGGTCCTGGGTTAGATTCCTGTTTGATATGGTATCATTTATAAATTATAAAAAATATATATTATTATTAATATTATAATTATATTGTATAATTATATTGTTATTTTATAATTTAGAAATTAGAAATTATACCATACCATACAGGAATCGAACCAGGATGTTTCATATACAGGTACCATTGTCCTACCTCTACACCACATGTGGTGTGACAAAACAACTCTATTAATAAACTTAATCTTAACAGCACATTGAAATGGACTGCACTGTGTACTATGTATATGTTAAGTTTGTTTTTAGAGTCTATGCCACAGTGATTGTGTGATGTCACAGACTCTAATAACAAACTTAACATATACATAGTACACAGTGCAGTCCATTGCAATGTGCTGTTAAGGTTAAGTATATTTTTAGACTCCATTTTGTCACACCAAGCCTGTGATGTAGAGGTAGAGCAATGGTCCTGTATATGAAAGGTCATGGGTTTGATTCCTGTATGATATGGTATCATTTATAATTTCTAAATTGCTGCTGGTGTCTTACACCCAAAATCCCTGGTTAAATGCATGCCTGAAAGGGGAAAACACAGAAAATACGGTTAATACATTTTGGGCAGTGGATTAATGGCCAAAATACAAATGGGGCTAATTATCTGTGTTCCCTAACATGGACCCTTGACCCCCTGCTCCAAAGTCCCTTTCTGCAGCTAACTCCCTATGGGAAATCACACCCCCCACTGAGCATCCCTAGGACATAACCCTGCAGGGGACCGTAACATGGGAACAGAGATACATATAAAAACATAGTTTTATCCTACTGGACCGAAAAGCTAACCCTCTTGGCCCGTTACCCACGGTTCACAGAGGGAGCCGGCCGGGCTTAAGCTTTATTTGGAAAGCCAGCTACCTCCTACCATCACAGGACAATTTGGACTTTCCACTAGATTTTTATAGCCAGGGAGAAGTAAGCAATTAGTGCTCATATGGATCAGTTGTAATGGAGCAAGTAGAATTAGCGAATATAGTTCATTAAGCAACTTCCAGTTGTGAAAATACAGTAGCTCACTGAGACCTCCACTTTCTCTACAGATTGTGGCTTCAAGTTTTCAGGAGCCTGACATAGGAATAGTACCTGTGTATGTTCTGAACCCAGCACATAGGTGCTGTTGTACTGTACTGTGATATGTAATATGATGAATAGGCATCTAAATTATTTAGAACTGCATTTTCAAGTTGTAGTAATGTTTAAAACCACACATGAATATTTCAGTACTATTGGATGTAATTTCCTAAAATTAATCTGTTCTATGGCTGCTTTTAACTTGTAAGTATATTAATACAGACAAAAAGGATTGTGTTCACTTCGCATTTTGATTAAGCACTTTTGATTACTGCAAATGTAGAGAAACAATTCAAATGTAGAAAAATATTTGATGAATTATTTGTTCATAAATAAGCAGACATGGTAAAACCTGTTTCTTTAAAATCATAAAACAAACCATCAATAGTAATTTTAAGTATTCAATTATTACAAGCAGAGTAATCTATCTTCTGTAGAGAGCAAACATCTGTGTTTTATGCCATTGCAATTATATAACTTTTGATGCAAACAGAAGCAGGTTTAAGGACAACAAGCAGAACAAGTCTCAGGCAATGTTTTTAGTCGGGTTTGACTATATGTGATTTATATACTATTGAGAATCACATTGTTTAGGATACTTTGGTCTTATGCCTGGTGGACACAAGCAGCTTTATCGTCTTTTCCATGATCAATGATTCTCAACCTTAGCATTTTACAGTAGTTTCATGTTGAACAAGGCATATATTTTATGTATGAAATGGACAAACTATTCAAACCATAGTAATAAAATAGTTTGAAATATTTGTTTGGGAAATCCACATTAAGTAAGAGTAGTCCTTCTCGACTGGAACACTGTAATATGCTGATGATGTAGCTTTTGGCTAAAAGTACAAGGGGACACTTGCTAACAAATAACCTTATTTTTAGCCGTAAAAGCAAAAGGGAGAGCTACGATTGTGACCACATGAGCCCAGCTTTGTGGTACTGTGCCCATGTTAAACATCTGCTCAAACATAGATATATTCAGTATATCAATGTATCATAAACCGCTTTGTACAAATATTTTGTTTCCAAAATGCTGACATTCGTGTCTCACTTATGCTGAATCCAGGATTTCTCCGATCTTGGCCATAAATGTGAATCTTTCCTGCTGTTCTTAAACCTGCCGCAATAGAAGGGACAAAATTCAACAGAACAAAAGACAAGAAAAGAGCGCACCGAATGATGGTTTAAATATAAAGTGATTTATGTAAAAATAGCAATATATTAAAAACTCAGATATCATTTTGCAAAAACCGGCACACACGCAGTCCTCATCATAGTTCCAGGGTATCTGGTTGATATCCTGGAAGTATGATGAGGACATCATGTGTACTGGTTTTTGCAAAATGATATGTGAGTTTTTAATATATTGCTATTTTTATATCAATCACTTTATACTTAAACCATCACTCGTTGCTCTCCTTTCTTGTCTTTTTTTCTGTAGTACTTCTGTACCTTTTTTCTGTACAGTTATACAGTTATCCTGGCTCTACCCATATACAAAAACATTTCAAAGTCTTCTTTTCACCATGTCCTATGGAATTCATGATCTGTCTGCAATAAACTTACAGCAATTCCCGATTATTCATTTTAAAGTCTCTCAACCTCCTCGTCATTACAAAGACCTGGCATACCCTGTCAGGCACCACCTCCACTGCTGCTCTCTCCTCAAGTGGTCTTTCTTTTAGCAACATCACAATACTTGGGACAGACATTGAGGTACATGTCTCCTACTTTTCCCACACTACACATTTTCAATTTATTGTTAGCTGACTAGCTCATTCACTTTCTCTTTTCTTACACATCTGCTCCAATCCTGGGAAACTTTAACATTCCAATTAACAACCCCAATACCTCTACTGCTTCCCAACTTCTTTCCTTAATGTCCTCCTTTGGTCTCTCCCAGTGGGCTACCTCTCTTACTCACTATGATCGACATGCCCTTGATCTTGTTTCTCCTGCTTCTGCTCAGGCTCTAACTTTTCTAACTCTCCTTTCCATCTCTCTGATGACCACCCACTAACATTAAGCCTCACTCTACCCCTGTGCCCTCCAGACACACCTACTGTAATTTCACTAAAAGCATGTACCAGAGCTAGGTAGGTTTATGTTTTTAAGATTTTTGTGGTTTTGATCACTTTGTGATATAATGATGCTAAAATAAAGAAAATGTATGTTTTGAAAATTAAGGCTTGAGGAGCAGCCCCATTGCGACGACGACAGGGGGTTATGCAGAGAGGAACTCCACAACGACAGAGATGGCTGATCTAAGTGCAGTATACACTCTCTTCTCTCTCTCCTTGCTGATTTATTGAACTCCGTGTACAATTGCAATGGACATACATTTTTCATTTGATTGCCCGTAGAGCTCTCTCATTACGAGCGTGATTGGACTGTTACTCTTACTGGGGTTTTGTATCTTTGTTTACATAGGGTATAGGGAAGTACCTCTGGTCAATTGGACCTCTAGGAATGGCCTGAGAAGGTGTTATCACCCTAAAATGTTGCAGGATCTCCTGCTCTCCACTCCCCAACTTTCTTTTGGGGTCCCACAAGGCTTTGTCCTAGACTCTCTGCTCTTCTTGCTCTACACCTCTTCTCTATGATTTAATACACCTATCTGGATTTAAGTATCATCTCTGTGCTGTCAACACCGATATGTATCTCTCCTCCCCTAACCTCTTCCTTTCTATCCTGTGTCATGTCACCAACTGTCTCTGCTATCTCTTCCTGAGTGTCCTGGGTAGTACCAGAAGCTTAAATGTACAAAACAGAACTCCTCATTTTCCCCCTTCCACTCTCACCCCTACACACAAACTCTCACTCACAGTTAATAACTCAGCTATCTTATCAAAATCCCAGGCCCACTGCCTATGAGTCAGTTTTGACTCTTTCCTCACCTTCATTTCTCACATTCAGTCCTTCACTAAGTCCTGCTGTCTCCACCTGTGAAATATCACCAGAATATCCCCTTTTCTCACTCAAGATGCAACCTCAATCTTAATTTACTCTCTTATCATATTCCACCTTGATGTCTGCAACTTTCTGCTTGTTGGCGTTCCCCTCATCCGACTGTCCTCACTCCAGTCCTTCCAAAATAGCCACCATACTAATCTACCTCACTCACCGCTCATCTGACGCTCCACTTTAAAGTTTCCTACATTGGCTTCCCATATCCTCTAAACATAGAAAGCGTCAATTACGGTATGTTCCCCCACCCCCCCCCGCATCTCCAAATACACCCCTAAATGTTCCCTCCATCTGCCCATGACGTACATCTCTCTGACTCCTTTATAACTTCCTATAACTCCCACCTGCAAGATCTCCCGAGATGCATTTTTTCTGCAATTCCCTACAACGCACCATCAGACTGCCCCTTGAAATGTTTAAAAGCACCCTGACAACTCACCTTGTTAAAGAAGCCAAACCCAAAGGGAACCAGCTGCGTGGCGGGATCAAACTCCATGTTGGGGCATACCCAGTCTCACAATGAGCAGCCACTTATACCTTTTCGTTTGAACTGTTTCCCTTATTCCCTCTAGATTGTAAAATCTCACGAGCAGGGCCCTCAATACATTTTGCATCTGCTTTGTTCTTATTTGTATGTCATTCTCAGTAATGTAACTACTACTGTATTCCCCTAATAGTACGGATCGAGGCACTATTGCATGGAAATTCCCATCTCCTTCAATGGAAGCTTCTATGTGATAGTGCTCCCGATTAGTACTATCACAGTTTAATGAATAACCCCCAAAGTTCCCAGACTGTAATCTTGTATCTTTTGGTTTTTACACTATTAGCTGAATCAATTTAATTCCTGACATATGATTCTGCAATACCGTGAAATGAACCAACAGAGTATAAGACGTGTTTCATTTAGTGTTTTCAAAAGGATAAATGTTTTCCGTTTATTCATTGGTTTCAAATTACAGAGACAACTCAATGTTCCAAAGCATAGTTCGAAAGCTTGAATAATTAAATAGCTATCATTTCCCTGCATTCTGAAGCAAAATATGTAAGCACATGTACAGTACCTAGAGAGATTGTGGTTGGTTCTGTGGCTGTATAATAAATCTAAAGACTGTTTAATTAGATTTTTATAGTTTCAACCTTCCAGCCTGTAACACAAAAAAAAAAAAAAAAAAAACATGATAGGAGGAAACAGAAGCGTAATGAATTCTCAATTTCATATAATTGACGTTTGTTTTGACTGTTAAATTCAATAACATTGGTGTGTAACTTGTTCCTGATTGGCAGCTAAAAAGGAACATTCCTTTTACAGAATTTGCACACCTGAGCTCCAACATTACCTTTTTTATCATGCAGGCATCTTTTATAAGTGCCGTACTGGACAACTCTCCCTATTTAAGGCTCTTTCATACTTCACTGATAAATGCATCAATTTTCATTTTCTACACAAGTCAATGGAAGGGACAAACATCTCTCGTTTTCTTACCAAATCTCCCAGAAAATAAATGTCATATGTTGTTCAGTATGATATTTGCAGTATAAACATTCGAATTAAAGGAGCAATTTCATTAAAATGTCTGAGAAACACAGGATGAATATAAATATGTCCTATGACATAAATTCTTAGTCCAAATAAAAAAGGTATCACCTAATACTGAATAACATATATATATATATATATATATATATATATATATATATATATATATATATATATATATATATATATATATATATATATATATATATATATATATATATATATATATAATACAACTGTATGTTCATCTGCATGTCTTAGGCAGGTCTACAACCCCGCCTTTCCCCATTATCACCCAGCACACAGCACTTCCACTGCAGCAAGGGATTCTGGGGCATGACATGCAAATGAGCACACAGTGCCACTTTTTGCTACAAAAAACATTTTTAACATGGTTCCCTATAGGCTTGAGCTTGCTGCATGGTCACAGCTTTGAGCACAGCCAGGGTTAAGGTGCATACCCAGAAAACCACCCACAGACAGCTTTTTTTTTTTTTATGTAGCCCGGCTGGTGAAAAAAGTGATTCCACCTCAAAAACCGTGCTCGTGGTCAAGTGAGATCAGGTGCGCTCCACATGTGACAAAGTCTTCTCCGGAGAGTAGGCCAGTCCGTACCAAGAAACAGTCCTCTCCAGCCGAAGCCTTGGATTCCTGTTGTTACATTGACGTCGTCATCCGAGGAATCCGACGTCCATCCTGTTCCCTCCTAGTGCAGCCGACGCCGCAGGAGGGTCCAAGTCTTTAGGGTGTTCGGCTGACGCCTACTAACCCACCGTGATCTTCTCCCGAGGGATTGGCGGTCACTAGCCAGCACTACAGTCTTTACTCTCCGAAGAAAGGGGTGACGTTAACCCAACACCAAACAAAACAAATTCATGGTGCGAGTGCTCCGGTGCTCTGTGCAATGCAGTGCAGGAGGTGCTCAAACGTACAACACAAAAAGGGTGTGCATGAGTGCACGCCTGGCCCTTTGCAAGGCCAGGTGGTGACAAAAATAATTTGGCTTGTCCCCTCAGCGGAAGGCAATAAGGGGGGCCAAAGTGCGGGAAAAATAGGGGACGGTGCAAAAAAATCTGTGCAGATCAAGTGCTCATAAGTGGAGGCCGCCGCCCAAACAGCCATCCACAGTGCAGCAAGTGATGCTCCCCAGGTGTTCCAAGCCTGGGGTGCAAGATTAAAAAGCCCGGGCTACTTTGCATCCGCCTCCTCAGCCCATGACCAGAGGACCAAGTGATGCAAATAGGGCCATCCTTCACAGGACAGACCCTACACTTGATCTTAGCCAAAAGGCCGAGAAGCGATTTCGACCTTAATGGGTCTCATCAGTGTGGGGTTGATTAACTGGGTATGCAAAGAAGCTAAAGGATAGGCCAACCATAATACTGAGTTAAGTTATGGTGAGTAAAAAAAGTGACAAAAACCCTCCACATCAAAGTAAATATGCAAATGTAAATACAACTGTATGCTCATCTGCATGTCTTAGGCAGGTCTGCAACCCCGCCTTTCCCCATTGCCACCCAGCACACAGCACTTCCACTGCAGCAAGGGATTCTGGGAAATGACATGCAAATGAGCACACAGTGCCACTTTTTGCTCCCAGTTAATCAACCCCACACTGATGAGACTCATTAAGGTCGAAACAGCTGTCTGTGGGTGGTTTTCTGGGTATGCACCTTAACCCTGGCTGTGCTCAAAGCTGTGACCATGCAGCAAGCTTAAGCCTATAGGGAACCATGTTAAAAATGTTTTTTGTAGCAGAGTTTATGACTCTGTTTGTTGCATGTCATTTATGGGTATATATTCTGTTTGCTGCAACAGTTTTCATTGTTTTCCTTTTTCTGTGTGGGAATTGCTAGCCAGGATATGATTATTATTCCTGTGTGCTTTTCCCCTCCCTCTTTATAATATTTTTTTTTTTTGGTAATATAATATTGCATAGATTTTCTTCACCGTATCAACAGTGTTATTATCTGCTATATATCTCCCTAGCAGGCATTCATGCCAGTAGGGACTTATATTATTTTGTATTACCACTTAGGATCATATCAAACTATTTTTGTGTTATAATTTATATTTATTTAGACACTTTGTAGTTTTTTTGAGGTAACATAGATTTTCTTCATTATATCAACAGTCCTCCTATTATTAAATATATTTTTTGGTACATATATTTTGTTAGGCTGTCTTCAGTATATTCATGTTTTTAAGTTAGTGTGTTTTGCTGTTAATTCTATTGTTATATATAACAAGAGAAGAAGTAAATAAAGTAGCGCCACTCATAGATCAGTGAAAAATAATAATAAACCCCTTTCAAAGTGTAAAAAATCAAAATGCAAAACAATCCTATAATGAGTATAACATTTACAAATAATATAAACAAACTAAAATATACACTCAAACATATAAAAAATATATATATATAAATATGTATTGAAAAATGTTAGTACAGTCCAAGTGTAAATGTCCAAACCCCAGAATAAGTCCTGATAGGTAATGCAGGAAAACTGTACAGAATCCAAGGGTCCACAGCTGCTCTCAAATGGAAGAATCACTTCCAAGGCAGAATCTATAGATATAAAAAGAAGACAAAGAGCGCAAGCTCCATAGTGTGATCCTGTACATTTAATAAAGGGAAGGGAATGGTGTCCTTAACACAATCGATTGAAGTCCTCCACCCAGTGTGGCATTCGAGTTGGCCTCAAATCAGCTTCCACACGCTCCGGCCGTAAAGCGTGCAAACAACGTGATGACGTAGTGTCGTAATGTACATCCCTGACGCGTTTCGTCACAACAAATGTAACTTTATCAAAGTGGAGGACTTCAATCGATCGTGTTAAGGACAGCTGGTGTCGGGTGTTGCCCAGAGATTTCGTTTGGACTGCGAGCACGTCACGGAACGGTTCCTGCATCGTTGGTGATCTTTTTATCACAAACTGCTTGTTTATCACTTATGCTTTGTAACTGTTTTTAATCCCTCCACCATTCCCTTCCCTTTATTAAATGTACAGGATCACACTATGGGGCGTACACTCTTTGTCTTCTTTTTGTATATATATATATATATATATATATATTACACAGTGGTTGACAAATCACCAAAAAATCTTCTCGCCACACAAAAAAATCTACTCGCCACCTAGTACCAAATGTATGCTGCTTGGGCCAATAGTTGCTCGCCACGATGTTAAATCCACTCACCCGGGGCGAGCAAATGTATAGGTTTGTCGAACACTGTATATATATATTCATCCTGTGTTTCTCAGACATTTCAATGAAATTTTATATATATATATATTTATTTACTCACTCACTCACTCACTACACACCTACACATCTACACACCTAATTGAAAAGCTATCATTACATATGTGAGAATATGGCATCAGTTTTAGGCACTCCCCCAAAAAAGTAGACAATTTGTGCAGATTGGTATGGCATAAAAATATATTCAAATATATTAAAAAAGAAAAATCTGATTTAAGTAAAAATAAAAGATTACATTAACATGAACATTTACTGTATGTATTGTATCTTCATGGTACCAATCACACTTAGAAAGGTGCATAACCTTTCTAAGTGCAATTTCATATTTGTACACTAAGCTGTAGCTTTTCTTTAACACTTCTTTCATTGCCAAGTATTTTAATAGCTATTTAAATTGAGGCCTGAAAGCTATAATCGCAACGTCACTGTGGTAAATAGGCTGACAGGCATTTGCTAAGAGCTTGAGCTTAACAAAGATATTGAAAAAAAAACAAACTAGATATAATTAACCAAGTGGAGCTGCTGCATTCTAAGATAACTGGCTAGACATCGGAAGCTCTGCGGTAATTTATGCACTTAATCTGTTATACAAGCTTGGTGACTAGTATACTGACGTCTGTAAACGTTGCACGGTCATTAAATCCATTGCTGAAGATTGGTAATAAGCTATTTATTTAGGTATTGGTTTAAATGTGATGTCAGCATTTTTTTTGCAAACAAAGGGCCTAGGTGCTAAGCATCGCAAATGGCATTTGTGGCATAACGTTGATGCATGGAAATCTCTATTTTAATTGTGCTGCTGTGTGACTATGTACAGTACAGTACTAACATTATTTTTCTCAATGTGGCCTTAAGCATCAGACATGGTATTTGTCAAATATTTTTCCGAACAGAAATAAAAGGGTCTTCGACAGTAGGCCGTGGCTATTTCACCGCAGCTGTTTTGTCGCTGGACAATTGGCCTCCTGGACATTTCTGATGTGGGGGGTTTGGTGAGTTGATGATAATCCAGGGGGAGGGGGCTGGGGGCATAGCAGAGACCCAGTGTTGTCGCCTCCGAGCTGGTGGTACTGTAGGAAGAACCGGATATTATAAATGGAGCTAGTGCTGCCGCACTTTATCTGAGGGTCATGTAGGGAGATTCGTAGGTAGTGCTGGGACCCAGTGCTGCTGTATTCGAGCCGGGGGTAATGTAGGGAGAGCCCTTGCAGAAATCCTCACTCCTTAGCTCATAATATTCCGGCTTCTACCCATATAAATTTCTTCCTTGAAGAAATCCTAACCCCTAAAGTTAACCTCTAACCCGGCGATGAAATAATGGCGGTGAATTGTCCCACAGCAGCTACAGTAAATGACCGTGGCTAACTGGCAGTGGTGAAACGGCCGTGACGAATTGTCCCATTCTGGAAATTGAATCCACTTGATGCACAGATGTTATTAGTAAGAACTAAAACAAAATTGTGTCTGTGCCAAAAAAGTAGAACGTTCGTCAAAATCTCCTGCCAAGTTGAACCGGCAAACCCTACAATGTATGTTTATATTGTTAGGGCTGAATTAAGTTGCGGCTGTATGTATGAACAAGAAATGTATTTGACGCAGCATGGATGTTTCATTATATAGTTTAATAAAATGTATTAAAATGGCTATTATAAATACAGTAATATTACACTAATACGTTACTGTATATTTACCAACACTAGTTATAAATAAACAATACACAATTCTGTTTTAACTTTAATGAATAACATGACACTGCATCAAAACTCATTTCAAACAATGAACTATGCGTATATATAACTTAACTTCAGACATACAGAAGCAAGTTTTATCAAGGCTTGTACTACTTTTATTGTAGGTCACAATAAAAATGTAAATACAGCTCAACCCCCTTATAACTCTGTGCTTGGGGTCCAAACAATCACATCGCGCTATAAGGGGATCGCGTTAGGAAGAATGTACGCATTGTACAATAAAGTATTTAAGATACCAATAATCGTGTTGTAAAGTATTCATAAATACGAAAATTGGGAGCCACGCTTGCATCGCGTTATAAGCGGATTCGCGTTGTAACGGATCGCGTTATAACGGGGTTGAGCTGTATGTATCTTAGTACATAGGCCCAATGTGTTATTCTTGAAATTGGACCAACATTTAGTGTAGTATTGTATTTAAAATCTTTGAACCCATCTCTGAATATCCGAATTTGCCAAAGAAAAATGAGCTAACATAGGAAACTTCAGCAGAAATCAACAACCGCGAATAACTTCCTTAGAGAGCACCTTGATATCAACTTTTACAAAAACCATTGCCACATATAATATTGAATTTTGCTCACACGCTCGCATATATAAATTGAGAAGTGTCCGTTTTTCATTCTGCAAATCAACAGGCTACTGTAGCTACAAAATGTCAAATCAAATACAGCCTACAACTCTATTCCTCTTTCTTTAGCACTTGTATCAACAATTTGCAATATCACAAGCAAAAGGTTTAGTTTATGAAATATTTTGATCTCCTGCCTCTGTTTCACTATCACTAAATTGGAAATAAAATATTTGTAATGTTTCCAGAAAAGATTGGAAATAAGCCCCTGCCGTTGCCACATTGGATTAAGTAGATAGATCAGGCAATGCTGGGGCAGCTATATAAATATAAAATGCCAACCTACTGCATCAGAAATGGGGGTTCTGGGGAAAAAATGCATTGGGTGCGTGTTTTGCTTCTGCCAATTTTCTGGATTATAGAAAATATTACTCCTGCATTTCATTTATTGTACTATAAAGATAACTTTTGTTGTATCACAGTTTGGCCTATATTTTCTAAACTGTGCTATACCGTATACCGTTGAATGGTGCATTCAAATAATTGGGCTGTAAGGTGTCCTGTAGCATAGCACAGCTTATTAAATAGGGCTCTTTGTCTTTTTTTGCAAGAAGAATTATTGTATTTGTTTTCTTCAATGAAGGAAAAAGAAGCGCACAACCGAGGGAGCAGGGTCCAAAAATAAAAAAGTTTTATTTAGTCATGAATAAAGAAGGAGCTACACAGCTTTCCTACGCGTTTCAAACACCTCTGTACTTTATCAAGGAGTGTTTTTCTTCAATTGTTTATTTATTTGTAGATTTTTTTTGTATTGTATTTTTTATTGAAAGCCTCGCATTTCATATATTTGTTAACATTTGTTAAGATCATAAATGGTCAATATTTCTTTGGTCATAACAGATTATTTTCAATTTACCAGATTGTATGACTTTCGTCTTTTTATTTTATATAAAGCTAAACTATTAAACTTTGGTCGAAACATTGTTTCAATTTAGCATTTCTTTATTAGCATATTCAATAAAGCATTACATTCCTTTCCTATTTATTTGTAGATTTTATGGGGTACAGAAAAAGAACAGGGGAAACATGGGGAAACAACTCCAAAAAGGGAAGTCAGGGGATGAAAGAAAAAAAGGGGGAAATATGGTTGCAACCTGCGGGTCGATAAGTCCACGAAAGGGGACTAGTTACATCCTGGATACTCAACTAGTGATGGTGGCGCTATAGACTCTGACTGGACAGAACTAACCGAGGGGGGGGGGGGGTGAATTATAGCAAGGCCGTATCCGCTGTTAGGAGACTATTAAGCTAGCATTGATATTATCCATGCAACACTGAACATTTTTGCATGTTCCTATCGAACGGTATGAATTTTGTGAAAAAACGGTATTCAGTAAGATATATCACTTGGTAAATAGAGTGTGCTACAAAAATGACATACCCCACAATTTGGAATTTGCTTTTCAAGCAATATGCCTGTGCGATTTCGCTCCAGTCTGGAAGAGATGCACAGAGAAACGGCTTCTCCCTGCATAGCTCTTACAGGCAATTGCACTGTTTTATTTTCATTTTATTAACATAGTACAGTATTGAAGCAGGGGGTCTCCAGAGCTGAACCGCATTAGTTTCAGGTGGGGGTGCCGGTATCTCCTGCGAGTTTAAATGTCCCGCATCACGGGACAATGGCTAACAGCTAAGGTAATGAAGGGGTTACTGGCCTGTAGCTACTGTAGTTTTTTTAATGTAAATATTGGTGCTACGGAAAAGGAGGAGGATGAGGACGGACTTCATCCTAGCAAGGGTAAGAACAACTATTATTTACTATAAAGTGCCTGACTATTGATTAATTTTGAATGGGCAAAAGTGCTATTAGCCATCTTTAACTAATAGCACTTTTGACCATTCCTGTGTTGTGTTGGTGGTAGAGGGGATGGGTGAAAAGGGTAGTTTCCCAGAGTGGGTGGTTAGGCCTCGTGGAAGGGATTAACCCTTTCATTATCCGCTAAAATAATGAAGGGCTTAACCCCTCCTGCAACACTCCCGGGAGGCCTAACCACCCACCCTGGGGCATTTCCAAGCTTCAATCACCACCTGTACCACCAACAAACTGGGCACTGCTATTTAACCCCTTCATTACCTTAGCAATTAGCCACTAAGGTGCGATGTGCAAATCGAAACTACCTGAATAGCAGTTGCTGTCAAAAAAATGCCAGTTTGGGCATTTTTTGAGCCAAAGTGCTAACGCTCGTTAAAAAGCCATATCCAAGCGATTTTGTCATGTTATCAAAGCTTTCTCAATAGCTGCACATGCAAAATCACTTAACAAGTGTTAAGTCACTTATCAAAGCTACCTGCATAGGCCCCTTAGGCTTTGCCAACCCTCTGAAACAAACCAGAAGTTTTGTCTATGAATGTATTCAGTATTAAATCTAAAATGTGGTAAATTCATTCTATTGCAAGTGTTTATGATCAGCATACTAATGCTTTTTGGGGTGGAACACAACCCCTGTTGAGAAATGTTGATTGCACATGGAGTATACAGTAAGTAATATTTTATTCTGTATATCGCTGCAAGATGTAAATATGTTCCAAAACAAGCATACAATAACACTGTAACTGTAACAGGCTCAAGGGGTAATTCTACAGTAAATTGTCTGAAGTGGCCATTTGAGTAATTTTTGAGTTCAATGGGGATTTCCATCTAAAAAAATCAAAATTTTCTTATGGTTGCAAAGATATCCATCTTTCATCATTGTAACTCTCTGTTGCAGCTGGTTATTCTTTTTGCTTAAAAAACACACAAGAACACCTTGCTCACCAACTAGATGAAATGTAATCAACTGTGCATAGGGAAAACAACAAGAAAAACACAGAAAAGTGACCAAAGATTGTCACTATCACCTTATATTTTCCGTTTCGCCCACATGGGGATCTTTTTAGTTTGTAGTACATTAGTTGTCATTTTATGCATTCCGTCATATTTTAGCATGTAAGAAAAGTGTCTATTTCTGTGTTGTGCTATAGTTTGGGTTGTGTGGGTATTTCCCATTGGTCTGCTATATTTTCATATTAGTGGTACTAGTTATTAAACTGGTACTTTATGTATATTATACTACCATTCATAATGAGTGCAATCTCTAGGGCCTTTTAGTGACAATCTTTGGTCACTTTTCTGTGTTTTTCTTATTCTTTTTGCTCTCTGCTTCTTAACCCTGCACTCCCCTCCGTAATATTACTGCTAATCCTTTGAAACCTCTAACAAAGACAAGGTCATGTTAACTAAGCGGTAATAAGATGAAAAGCCTATTCATTGGTATAGACAATAAGGTGCCTTGGAAATATAGGTCACAGTGTCTAAACTAAACATGCTTCTTCAGGTTCAGACATTTGGCAAGGGATGATGATATGACATATTCTAATGGGTTTCGCATTGGTTCATTTACATGTGTGCCATCTCTTCCCCTGTAAATGGTCTTAACCTTCTGATCTCATACTCACTAACCTTAAAACTCACCCCACAAGTTAAGCATCCCAACAGGCTGCACTCATGGTTACTATCCCACACTTGGCCACTCCTACCACCCATTGTGGCCAAGGACTGCCATACACAGCACTTATTCCCTCACCTGCTGTCTCTGTAAGTCTCCCATCAAACATTTTAGATTGTAAGCTCTTCGGGGCAGTTATTTCCTTTCCTATTGTCTGATTTTGCGGCACTGATTGTATTATTATAATTCCCTGTACTGTATTCTTTGTGAAGCGCTGAATACACTTTTGGCGCTATATAAATATAGACATACAATACAATGTGTGATCTCTCTCTCTCTCTCTCTCTCTCTCTCTCTCTCTCTCTCTCTCTCTCTCTCTCTCTCTCTCTCTCTCTCTCTCTCTCTCTATATATATATATATATATATATATATATATATATTATATCTATATTATATCTATATAAAATATATATATATTTTTTTTTTTGTTTTTTTGCAATAATATTGTATGTACACTGCATTAAAAACAAGATAGACTTTCAGTCAGGATATACATGAATGTATTTATACATAATACATGTATTTATACAAATGTATCCTTTCTCATGAAATAATTCTCTTCCAGGAATATTTTGCTACGAAACTGTTACAGTTTCTTCTATTTCCTGTCTTTTGTTAATTCCACCCAACATGTTCTCACAACTTAGGCATGGAAAATGATTAGACCACTTATTGTTTATGTTCACATACAGTATAATTGCTGAACTGCCCAAACTTAATTGTGACTGACATGTTAAACAAGGAAATAGGAAAATGCTATTTCTGTCTGTAAAAATATGAATATACTGTATTCTTTTTAAACGGTTTACACACTTGGGTGTGACTGCTCCAGGTTAACATTTATGGGCTACAGTATGTGACAAATACTCCTTTGTATATGTGTATATTGAGTCTGTGTTACATGTGGGTTTGTGCGTGATCCATATTTGGCATGGTGGTGACAATTAAATGTTTTAATTGTATCAAGTATTTGTTATTCCAGTCCTGTAAGTGGGGGTGTGAGGAAGTAACCCAAAGTTCATTCCATTCCCTTTTGTCGAAAAGGGGGAGACTATATAGTACAGTAGCTAAATCTTGGCAAAGTAATTTCTCTTAAAATTCTTTGTAATCAATGATGGAAATTTCCCAGGTGCCTAAAATATTGTCCCTAACAACTGTGTCTTGCAGTACTGTGTGACTTGTCAGTCACCACCACAGCCAGTCATAGAGCGCCCAATCCTGCTTTACTAGCGTAACATCAAGGCAGGATTGAGCGCTTGTGGCAGCGTTTGGTGACATGTTACTTAGAGCTACGCTGCTTAGTGTGTAGTGCAGAGGGGGGGATAGAGAGGGCAGCAGAAGCATGCGACAGCTGCGGGAGGGAGAGAGACGAGAGCTCCAGCACTATGCCTGCCCTGGCTCTCCATCAGGTCAGTGTCGGGGAGGAGGGTGGAGGAGTGATAGTGTGATGTATGTCTGTGTCAGTGTGAAAATTAGTGAGTGTCAGTGTGAGTGAGAGTGTGTTAGTGTAATAGTGTGTTAGTGTGTGCATGAGCGGGGGGGGGGAGAGAAAAAGGAGAGAGGAGGATAGACTGGAACAGCCATGGCCTGTGCGATCCTGCTTGTGTCACTCAACAAAACATTGGCTCCTAAAAAATCTAGCTGGCTCCTACTGTATGTTTTTTTTAAATTGTGTCCACCCCTGCCTTAGGTAATATGTAGGAGTTTAGGTAATGCTTAACCAGTTTTTTTTTATATATACAGTTTTCTGATAATAGAAAAAGAGTCAAAGCTATATCAGGATAAGACATTAAACTCTGAAGTTCAATCCTGCATTTGAACCATCCTTGGTGTTCTCAGAGCATTTCTGTTACCCATCTTGGCAAAGATGTTAGCAGGGGCATAGCTATAGCCCAGGGAGCCCAGGCAAATCCCAGGGGCCTGCGCTCTTGGGGGGCCCACTCCCCTCCGCCTTGTCAGTGGCCCATCTGTCTCTCTTGAGATAGAGATAGGTGCAGGGTGATGGTATGCGGCGGTGGGCCCCAGCGTTAAACAGAAGATAATCCAGCAGAGGAATCAGCAGGTGTTACACAGTCAGAGCAGGACAGCCGGGGAAGAGCGTGCTCTAGCGGTCTAACCTTGAAGTCTTTCTTACTTCCGGTGTCTGCTGTTAGAGCGCACTCCTCCCCTGCCTCCTGCTCTGCCTGTGTAACAACTGCTGATTCCTCTGCTGACTTATCTTCTGTTTAACGCCACCGCATTCCATCTTCCCGCGCCTGTCTCTAACACAGGTAAGCATGAAGGATGAGGGGGAGATCTGATGGTGATGAGGGGGAGAGCTGATGATGATGATAATGATGATGATGAGGATGGGGAGTTTTGATGATGGTGATGATGATGATGGGGAGATTGATGATGATGATGATGATGAGAGGAAAATCTGATGATGATGTGGGAGAGATCTGATGACGAGGGGGAGATCTGATAAGGATGATGATGATGGGGAGATCTGATGATGAAAATGATGAGGGGGAGAGCTGATGATGATAAGGGGGAGAGCTGATGCTGATGATGAGGAGGAGGGGAGGGATGATGAGGAGGAGGGGAGATCTGATGATGAGGGGAGATCTGATGATGAGGGGGAGATCTGATGATGATGATGATGACAATGGAAATATATGATGATGAGGGGCAGATCTGGTGATGATGATGAGGGGGATATCTGATGATGATGAGGGGGATATCTGATGATGATGATGATGATGATGATGAGGGGGATATCTGATGATGATGAGGGGGAGATCTGATGATGAGGGGGAGATCTGATGATGAGGGGGAGTTCTGATGATGAGGGGGAGTTCTGATAATGATGATGATGATGATGATGAGAGGAAAATCTGATGATGATGTGGGAGAGATCTGATGACGAGGGGGAGATCTGATGAGGATGATGATGATGGGGAGATCTGGTGATGAAAATGATGAGGGGGAGAGCTGATGATGATAAGGGGGAGAGCTGATGCTGATGATGAGGAGGAGGGGAGGGATGATGAGGAGGAGGGGAGGGATGATGAGGAGGAGGGGGAGATCTGATGATGAGGGGGAGATCTGATGATGATGAGGGGGAGATCTGATGATGATGATGATGATGATGACAATGGAAATATATGATGATGAGGGGCAGATCTGGTGATGATGATGAGGGGGATATCTGATGATGATGAGGGGGATATCTGATGATGATGATGATGATGAGGGGGATATCTGATGATGATGATGAGGGGGAGATCTGATGATGAGGGGGAGATCTGATGATGATGATGATGATGATGATGATGATGATGATGATGATGATGATGATGTGGAGATCTGATGATGAGGGGGAGATCTGCTGATGAGGGGGAGTTCTGATGATGAGGGGAGTTCTGATAATGATGATGATGATGATGATGATGATGGGGACAGTTGTCGGGGAGGAGGGTGGAGGAGTGATAGTGTGATGTATGTCTGTGTCAGTGTGAAAATTAGTGAGTGTCAGTGTGAGTGAGAGTGTGTTAGTGTAATAGTGTGTTAGTGTGTGCATGAGCGGGGGGGGTGAGAAAAAGGAGAGAGGAGGATAGACTGGAACAGCCATGGCCTGTGCGATCCTGCTTGTGTCACTCAACAAAACATTGGCTCCTAAAAAATCTAGCTGCCTCCTACTGTATGTTTTTTTAAATTTGTGTCCACCCCTGCCTTAGGTAATATGTAGGAGTTTAGGTAATGCTTAACCAGTTTTTTTTTTTTATATACAGTTTTTAGATAATAGAAAAAGAGTCAAAGCTATATCAGGATAAGACATTAAACTCTGAAGTTCAATCCTGCATTTGAACCATCCTTAGTGTTCTCAGAGCATTTCTGTTACCCATCTTGGCAAAGATGTTAGCAGGGGCATCGCTATAGCCCAGGGAGCCCAGGCAAATCCCAGGGGCCTGCGCTCTTGGGGGGCCCACTCCCCTCCGCCTTGTCATTGGCCCATCTGTCTCTCTTGAGATAGAGATAGGTGCAGGGTGATGGTATGCGGCGGTGGGCCCCAGCGTTAAACAGAAGATATCCAGCAGAGGAATCAGCAGGTGTTACACAGTCAGAGCAGGACAGCCGGGGAAGAGCTTGCTCTAGCGGTCTAACCTTGAAGTCTTTCTTACTTCCGGTGTCTGCTGTTAGAGCGCACACCTCCCCTGCCTCCTGCTCTGCCTGTGTAACAACTGCTGATTCCTCTGCTGACTTATCTTCTGTTTAACGCCACCGCATTCCATCTTCCCGCGCCTGTCTCTAACACAGGTAAGCATGAAGGATGAGGGGGAGATCTGATGGTGATGAGGGGGAGAGATGATGATGATGATGATGATGATGATTATGATGATGATGATGATGATGATGATGATGATGATGATGATGATGATCAGAGGAAAATCTGATGATGATGAGGGAGAGATCTGATGACGAGGGGGAGATCTGATGAGGATGATGATGGGGAGATCTGATGATGAAAATGATGAGGTGGGGGGCTGATGATGAGGATAACTGATGATGATAGGGGGAGAGCTGATGCTGATGATGAGGAGGAGGGGAGGGATGATGAGGAGGAGGGGGAGATCTGATGATGAGGGGGAGATCTAATGATGAGGGGGAGATCTGATGATGAGGGGGATATCTGATGATGATGATGAGGGGGATATCTGATGATGATGATGATGATGAGGGGGATATCTGATGATGATGATGATGATGATGAGGGGGATATCTGATGATGATGATGATGAGGGGGAGATCTGATGATGATGAGGAGGAGATCTGATGATGATGATGATGATGATGATGATGATGATGATGGGGAGATCTGATGATGATGGGGAGATCTGATGATGAGGGGGAGATCTGATGATGAGGGGGATATCTGATGATGATGATGAGGGGGATATCTGATGATGATGATGATGAGGGGGATATCTGATGATGATGATGATGAGGGGGATATCTGATGATGATGATGATGATGATGAGGGGGATATCTGGTGATGATGAGGAGGAGGAGATCTGATGATGTGGAGATCTGATGATGAGGGGGAGATCTGATGATGATGATGAGGAGGAGGAGGAGGAGAGTTGATGATAATAGTGATTGGAGGCCTGATGATGATGAGGGCGAGACCTGATGATGAGGGGGAGAGCTGATGATGATGATGAGGAGGAGGGGGAGAGATGATGATGATTATGATGGGTTGAGCTGATGATGAGGGGGAGAGCAGATGATGATGAGGAGGGGAGAGCTGATGGGAGGAGGGGGAGATTTGATGATGATGATGAGGGGGAGATCTGATGATGATGGGGAGAGCTCATGATGAGTGGGAGAGTTGATGGACGAGGGGAAGAGCTGATGATGAAGGGGAGAGCTGATGATGATGAGGGGAGAGCTGATGATGACAAGGGGGGAGTTCTGATGATGATGATGATAATGAAGGGGGGATCTGATAATGATGATGGAGAGAGCTGATGATGAGTGGGAGAGTTGATGATGATGAGGGGGAGAGCTGATGATGATGATTATGAGGGGGAGAGCTGATGATGATGATGACGGAAGAGCTGATGAAGAGGAGGGAGATAGCTGATGAGGATGAGGAGGAGATTTGATGATGATGGTGATGATGATGAGGGGAAGATCTAATGGTGATGAGGGGAAGATCTAATGATGATGAGGGGGGCGTTCTGATGATGATGAAGGGGGCGTTCTGATGATGATGTGGGGGGAGAGTTGATGAAGAGGGGGAGGAGGGGAGAAATGATGGGGAGGAGGGGTAGATTTTATGATGATGAGGGGGAGATCTGATGATGAGGGGGAGATCTGATGATGATGAGGCAGAGATCTGATGATGATGGGGGTAGAGTTGATGATGATGAGGGGAGAGCTGATGATGAGGGGAGAGCTGATGATGATGAAAAGGAGGGGGAGATATGATTATGATGAGGAGGGGGAGAGATGATGAGGAGGATGGGGAGAAATTATGATAATGATGGGGAGGGGGAGAGATGATGAGGAGAAGGAGAGATGAGGAGGGGGAGAGATGAGGAGGATGATGAGATAGATGATCAGGGAGAGGATCGGGGAGGGAGAAAAAAAATTGCAGTCAGTATTAATGTTAATCGGGCCCTGAAAAATGTTTTGCCTTGGGGCCCATGCATGTCTAGATACACTACTGGATGTTAGATATACCGTTTATAACTCATTGTATGTTTATTCACTGTATTAAATATGACATATTGGGGCTGAATACATATGTATTACTTGTGGCACTATTTCTTGTTGCATAGATTTTACAGCAATGTAAACATAGTGAAGACTAATAGAAAGAAATGTTAAAAAGTCTGAGTTCTTTTTTTTTTTTTTTAATAACTTGAATTTTATTGATGAATATATGCTTCTTATACATAAAAAAAAAACATTCAAAGAGACATTGTTCAGATTAGCATATAGTAAACATTAATTTACGCATAACTGACCCACACGGTTTTTCGAGCCCTACTTAACCGCGCGGGAGAGGATAGTCACTCTTATTATGAGGGGTTGGGGGATAATATTAATAGTAATAAATTATAATAAATTATAATAAATAATAAAATAAAAAAAAAGGGGGGAGGAAATAGGGAAGGGGTGTAGAATAGGAATGTGAGATCGGAGGGAATGGATGGAATGGTCTTTGAGGGCTGTTGAGATGTCTTTACTGCCGCTGATTAGCCGCAGTAGCTGAGGCAAGGTATATATGAGCAAACTCATGGTGTGTGAGGTATATGTTGTGGGTACGGGCTTCACCTCTCTGCAGGAGAACGCATCTATTACTATCATAGCCAAATTGTGTCACGCTCTACCCCGGGGATGTTTGTCTGTGCTAACCAAGGGGCCCAGACTTTTAGGAAATTGTCACCAGTGTCATTAACTAAGCTTGTTAACTTTTCCATCTGGCAAATAAACCAAATACGATTCTGAATCTTTGGGATAATTGGAATATCGGGGCGTTTCCATAATGCTGCGATCTCGCACCGCGTTGCTATTTCGAAATGTGCAATGAGTTTATTATGCGACTTTGACAGGTCTTTTAAGGGTCTGTTTAAGAGAAACAGCCATGGGTCTGGGGGAATAGAGAGGTCAAAAATCCTCTGGATCCAATTCCTGATTTGTTCCCAAACTAGGGAGATCTGCGGGCAGGACCACAGCATATGTAACAGGTCAGCTGTTCCTCCACATTGTTTGGGGCACAATGGGTCCCCTGGAGCGAATTTTGATAATTTGAGTGGGGTGAGGTACAACCTCATAAGGACTTTATATGCGTTCTCCTTCAGTGTTGTGCATATGGAACTTTTGGCGGTGGCTAAGAATATGGAGTCCCAATCTTCATCTTCTAGGGTTTCTACTAGGTCTAACTCCCATTGGTTTTGGAATGAAGGTATTCGCTGTTTAGAAAACAAGGGGAGGATTGGGGAGTGATAGAAAACACTGATTCGCTGTTTAGATGTGGCAGACTCGACTACCTCTCCGTAGATCGTAGATATAAGTCCCTTAGTGTCGGTTTCTACCCGGCAGAGCTTTTTGAAATTCGTCAGGGGAGGGTATGGGGCGGATTTGTTGTAGAATGCTCTAATCTGGAGGTATTAATAGAATTCTGTGTGGGGAATGTCTTTTTCTAGTCTGATATGGTTGAATGTTTTGATTTTTAGATTGTATCCTTCCATATCTTTGAATCTATTATATCCTTTTCCTTTTAGTTTCCAGATAGAACTACTGCTACCAATTAGGCCAGGTGCAAAACTCGGGTTGTTCCAAATGGGGGACATCAAAGAGCATCTTGATGTGAGTGAGTTTTGATTCTCGTTGCTTTCCAGACCGATAGAGAGTTGATAATTGAGGTGAGCGGCAGGGTAGCGGGTTTCCTCGCTAATTTAGGTAACCAAATCAGGCTACTGAGGTCTAATGGGGAGCATGCAGCACTTTATAATTCCACCCATCTCTTCAATGTAGGGTCTGAATGCCATTGTATTATATGACTTAATTGAGCAGCTTTATAGTATGATAACAGGCAGGGTACCGCTAAGCCACCAGCTAAGGTAGGTCTTTTCATATTTAATTTATTTACTCTCGGTTTCTTCCCGTTCCAGATAAAGTTAGATATTGCAGACTGAAGTGAGAGTATATCCTTTAGTTTGAGAGGCACTGGTGGTGTCTGGAAGAGGTATAGGATACGGGGAAGTAGATTCATTTTAACGCTATGTATCCTACCTATCCAAGAAATCTTCTTGGAAGACCATCTGATTAGGTCCTGTTTCAACGTCCAAATTAGGTTGGGATAATTTGCATTGTAGATGCTTTTTGCATCTTTGGTGATATGAATCCCTAGATATTTTATAGACTTCTTCTGCCAATTAAATTTGAAATTTAGTTTCAGTAGTTTCTCCGTATGTCTAGGGAGATTGATATTCAGAGCTTCAGATTTAGATTGGTTTATTTTAAACCCAGGTGTAAAGTCCAAATCAAGTCCTTTAGTAATGGTGATGAGCAAAGTGCAGATTTCTTCCAAAACGTGACGTGATATGTGGAAAAATAAATAAAAGAGAATTATGGTGCAGTATGTCAGATTGAGGACATAAAAACATATACCACTAACAACATTAAACAAACAAGACAGACTCACAACATTAACTAGCCAGACAAAAATTAATAAAAAGCTATTTAATAACAACTAATGCAGATTCTGGATAATATCACACACTGATCCGGGGGGGCAAAATCGTTGCCCTACTCACAGGATGCAGGATATTTGGAAGCAGTAGGACTGGAAGCACTTTCTTTAGATCCAAGATGGCGACCGGAGCTCACTCTCTGGCGTCCCCACGTGTGGCAGATGCTGTATGGAGCTCCTAGAGGGTCTGGATCAGTGATGCTGCTACGCGTGTCTCTCGTGTCTCTCTCCCTCTGCCGGTTTCAAATTCTCCTTCTCTCCTGTACCCAGCTGTGCAGTGTACTCTCCACGAATAATCAGCTTCTAAAAACAAGTCTTCCCGACGCGTTTCATGAAAAAGTGCGCGCATGCGCATGAAACGCGTTGGGAAGACTTGTTTTTAGAAGCTGATTATTCGTGGAGAGTACACTGCACAGCTGGGTACAGGAGAGAAGGAGAATTTGAAACCGGCAGAGGGAGAGAGACACGAGAGACACGCGTAGCAGCATCACTGATCCAGACCCTCTAGGAGCTCCATACAGCATCTGCCACACGTGGGGACGCCAGAGAGTGAGCTCCGGTCGCCATCTTGGATCTAAAGAAAGTGCTTCCAGTCCTACTGCTTCCAAATATCCTGCATCCTGTGAGTAGGGCAACGATTTTGCCCCCCCGGATCAGTGTGTGATATTATCCAGAATCTGCATTAGTTGTTATTAAATAGCTTTTTATTAATTTTTGTCTGGCTAGTTAATGTTGTGAGTCTGTCTTGTTTGTTTAATGTTGTTAGTGGTATATGTTTTTATGTCCTCAATCTGACATACTGCACCATAATTCTCTTTTATTTATTTTTCCACATATCACGTCACGTTTTGGAAGAAATCTGCACTTTGCTCATCACCATTACTAAAGGACTTGATTTGGACTTTACACGTCACGGTTTGGACTGGCGCCGGCTTATCTTTTTTCTTCGCCTAGTTACTGACTGTACAGTCAGTTTTTGTCTGGCTGCCAATTCATCTTATTATTATTATTACTATTATTATAATATTGTATATTTAGCGCTGTTTTGCACCGTCTTTTCTGTCTTTTTATTTTAAACCCAGAGACTTTGGAGAATTTGTCTAGTAGATCAAATAGATTTGGTAATGAGGTGAGGGGTTTTGAGATGATTAATAAGATATCGTCTGCATACAGGGCCGCTTTATGGGATTGAGCGTATGCGTTTAACCCTGAGATATCAGGATTATCTCGAATGCGTGCTGCCAGAGGTTCGATACAGAGGGAAACAGGAGGGGAGATAAAGGGCATCCCTGTCTTGTGCCACTTTGAATTTGAAATGGAAGTGAGGGAAAGCCCTGATGTATACCCCTGGCAGATGGGCTTGAGTACAGTGACATAATCGCTCCACTGACCCGATCTCCGAAGCCAAATGCTGCTAGCGTCTCTTTTAAATATGGCCAGTCAATCCTATCAAAAGCTTTTTCGGCGTCCAGACTTAATAACATGGTTTGAGCATTTATTTTTATTTGCCAATTCTAGCAGATCAATAAATCGCCGGGTGTTATCCGCTGCCTGCCTTCCTTTGATGAAGCCGATCTGATCTGGATGTGTTAGTCTGGGTAGGATTAGATTTAACCTGTTGGCCAACAATTTAGCATAGATTTTTATATCGGTATTGATTAAGGAAATTGGCCTATAGCTTTTACAATTCAGCGGATCCTTGCCAGGTTTATGTATTAGAGATATAGACGCTCGCAGCATATCCCCAGGGATTGGGGCTCCTGCTAATATAGCGTTGAACATGTGGAGCAGCCGTGGGGCAAGTGAATTTGAGAACTTCTTATAGTATAGCCCCGAGAAACCATCTGGTCCTGGTGCCTTTGATGGTTTAAGTTCTTTAATGGCCTGTGACACTTCTTCTAATGTGAAGTCGGCGCCCAGAACTTCCCTGTCCTGCTCTGTCAATCTCCCCAGCTTTGAGCTGGCCAAGAAATCTCTTAGAGCTCTGCTCGTGTTGTTATTATGTGCCACTTTCTTACCGTCGTATAGGGAACCATAAAATGAACCAAATTCTTCTACTATCTTTTTGGGATTGGCTGTTTGTATGCCCGATTTTAAGCGTATAGCTTGGATGTTAAACTTAGATTGCCTATCTTTTAAAGCTCGAGCTAGCATCGTAGTTCTTTTTTTACACTAATCTACTGTAAATCACAAATATCACACCACAGTCACTTACAAGTGAAGAATATTCAGTATAATGGAATCTAAGATTGTGTACAATTTGAGATGTGTGGTCAAACAATACTGAATAGTTAAAAAAAAGTTTACTAACTCAAATTCTTACATGATCAAATTGTGCCCACAGAATGTAAACATTTATCTAATAGTTGGTAGAAGCTGTAAGTAAAAGAGTGATGCTGAACAGTGCTATAAAGTGACAGCAATTTAGATATGACTGCTTTGAAATTGTAAAGTATTAAAAAGAAGACCGGCATATAATTATTATATTATCTTATTGTTCAACTGCATGAAAATATATTTTTGCATTTTGTTAAAGCAGCAAAATGGGACATCATATGTTAAAAAAAATCAATTGTGTTGTATTAGATAATACTTACTGCAATCTTCTATTTATTCAACTCTTAATGACATTTTTAATTAGTTTTAAAGCATCGTTTGATTTCTGTCGCAGGTTTAGCCCACCTCCCAAGCAGTGTAAGATCTTTACAACACTTTCCTGCTTGTGATAATTTGTTGCCAATATTTCCAGCAGTTTGAGCTGCAAAGTGTAACAATAGACAATGTTACCTTAGTAATATCAGAATACATGGTCGTTGCAAAGTTACACTGACTGAAGGATTGATGGAAACTGAAAGGCAGCCATTATGTTAGTCACACAATCAGGATTTTGATAGATTTATAACAAGAGCACCAAACGATTACCAGCTTACTGTAGGTAAGAAAGTAGAATTAAACATTGTCACATGCTTTACATATACAAATAAAATAAAAAAGGGGAAATGTATTGTTGCTTTAAAACAAATGCCCCCCATTTAAATCCTAATCCCAACAATTCTTGTGTTTTTGTTCAAACCATTTATATTCAACACACATGTGCAACTATCACAGTTATCACAACCCAATTTGACCTTTTAATACAGTAGTTGTGACTAATACGTGTGCAGTCTGATAATTTAAAGTCTGTTGGTTTGGGTGAATATAGATAATTCTGGAACATGCTGTAACACCCTCCATCTCTTACAAATGCACATGTGAATTGGTATTCCACGGACTACCTGAGCTTGTTTTTAAAGGTGAGAACTAGATGTGTTCATTTATTATATAAAACATTCAATACTGTGTAGACTATTTTTATGATATTCAGTATTATATATATATTTTTTTTAATGACCCTTTTAGTTGTCCCATGATGTACCCTGAACATCATGAGGACTGGCACTCTAGGGGCCCTATGACATACTGTGCCATTATTACGTCATGCCATTAATGCTCATTTTCTATGGTGAGATCAGTGCTCCATCAAAGTGATACACGATCAGAATGGAAGTGGCGTCTCCTCCAATTCTGTCCATCGTGGGGGGGCCTTCCTGCAACCACCTGATCGCTGCCCAAGTGATCATGTAGTCATGAATCTGAAGAACGGTGGCACTTGGGTCTTCTGGCCCTCAAATGGTTAAATAAACAGCAAACGTACTGTATCTTCATATAATTCAGAATGCAAAGTGACAATCTAGAGGCTCTCTTTAATTTGATGGAGGATGATAACCTATTCCTCAGGCTCTGCTGTCTTCACAGGAGGAACAAGGCTACAGGTAAAATCACTGCAGGTATCATACATTTCTTTTTGGATAAGCCTGGAGTATGTGCCAGAAGTTTTTGTCTCATAAACTATTTGTGAAGAAAAGCTAGATTTACCTTGCAAAATGAAATAAAATGTAAAAAAAAAAAAAGGTGCGAGTCATGAGAGATGGGAAAAATTAGTTACACATGGGAAATTATGGAGAGCAGATGAAAGACTTTGGCCGTGTTACCCCTGAAAGAGTCTAGTCTCGGGAGTGAGTAGGTGAAGACAAAGAGTACAGGAATCACATGACAAAAATGTGTCATTCCATTTTAGGAGGCTGACATGACCAGGCTAATGGAAAACCACACATTGTTTGCAAAGTTCAGAGTAGTAAACACAGTATGTGTGTTTGTTACAAATGGTGATGTACAGTAAGCCCCATGTAATAAAAAGCATAGAATAACATATGTTAGAATTATCTAATGTTGTGGTTAGCAAAGTTAACATTTTGCCATGTAGAAGAAAAATAAATTGGATATATATCAGATAAATCTATTAAATATGGAACATTTTATTTGGAACAAAATTAGCTTTCTCTCTGGTGCAGAGCACAATAGGAAAAATATAGTTTTATTATCTCAAAAAAAGTACACAAAGCAAATGATTGATACAGTACCTTAGTTTTTGTTTGACTCTCAAAACTGGTTAATAAGAAATATTGTATTGTTTGTATTGCAAGGAATACAAAGAACACATCTACCTTCCAGGTAAAATAAGGACAGGTGGCAACGCTGGGATATTCATGATCAATCTCACGCATAATTTATGATGACTTCTAAAATAGTCTGTGCAATACATTAGCATTCAGGATTCTCCTTTTATATGGTTCCTGATAACAAGTTAGGGAAAAAAGTAGTAAAAAATGTTGCAGTTTAAGGTTCTTTTAAAAGAGAACAAAGACAAAGGCATGTAGTCGCTAATAAGTTGTGTGCCATCTACATATGTACCGGTATATCCCCTAGAAACTATCAGAAGTCTGAAGTTTATATGAATTTCTTTTAAACCTCTATTTTATTTAGTACAGCTCTGAAATCAATGCAATATGTGTTAGTTATACTATGATAAGATATCCTATATAGCCTCTTTAGTTTGTATATACAACATATTTGTTTATATTTTAGGACTCACAATTTTAAATATGTGCATTTTGAAGAGAAAAAAAGATAAAACAATGTTCACTTTACTGCCATTTTAATGTACTTTGTAAAGTAGAACTTTACTATAAATGATGAACTGAGTGAATGCAAAGCGACATCTTACAAAACATAGTTTAAAGCAGCAGTCCAATCTGCTGTTAAAAAAAAAATTCCTTTAATATGTGCATCAATACAATCCACACAATGATTAATAATTAGCTTAGTTGCTGATTGATCTATTCTCCTGTGATAGATCATCGAAGAGTCAACTCGGGGATTCCTAAATGTCTGTCAGTACAACAGAAGAGGACCAAATATGCAAAGTTCTGTGGGAAAGATTGTGTGACCAGGAAGTCACTAGATACAATTGGTGCACTGCTAGAGAGAGGGCAGGGCTCAAAAAGGGGTGTGCCAGAGCCTGTTTCAGAAGAGGATGTGATTTTGTAAATGGTTGTTATAGCAACAAAAAATGCTTGCTACATTGTAATACATTAAAAATTGCATTCAGAATTGTTTTTTTCTTTAATTCTACAAGTATTTTCTCATAAGAAGAACTAATTTATATAATAAAAAAAACACATGTAGGATATTGCTTGGTCTGCAGCTTTAATCATTAGGTCTTCTTCACAGTCTCTCCCACAAGCGCATTTACTAGATAGGAAATGATAGAATGAGCATTGACTTTTCTTTGATCAAACACTAGATTTGGGTGCTTTTTCTATATCGCCAAAGCGGACGATTTGTGCTTTGGCAAATGTAGAATAAGCCCTTTAATGCTGTGGGTTTGAGTCACGTATTGTCCATACAAAATCTGTGTAATGTTGGCATGAACATTTAAGAACCCTCTTTCACAGCTTATATGACTATAAGTACTAGTAAGTAATAAGGCAGTTGTATGTCATGCAATTCTCCAAGGCTACAAAATATAATTTTGACATGAAAATAATTAATTTTGAGTAAGTTTGATAAGCACTGAGCGAGTCCAACATACACCAGTCTGAGCCTAGATAATTTGTTCAGCAATAAGGCGTCTTTTTGCCGCAATTAGGGTTGTTGGAACCTAAACTAAAGTTTTTTACTTGCTAATCCATTGGCAATTCCACTGATAAGATACCAAAAAGCTAAGAGTGTTGATTAATAATGATTTATTCAGAAGTACAATGTGATGCATACATACTTCCATGTAGTCATTAACTCCATAGCGGCCTATGTGTTGCACAAGCATTATATTGTTTCAGATATTAAAGTTAGTAGAATAGTACAGCAACTAGGCATTGTAGTAGTTGACTCACCACCAAACCCCTACTGAAGACTGTGTTTCCACCCTTGATTTGACATCAATCTGTAATTTGGTGCATGAGTTTAACAAACTATATTTTTACATCCCTACCTTTTTCTTGCTGCTTCTACGTGGCACTACAACAATACGACTTGGCTTTTCAAACATCATCTTGAGGTTGTCCAGGGGTATGGAGAAGCGTTCAATCTTGCGGGAAGCCTGTAGATCCTCTTTCAGCATTGTCTCTCCATCCTGATGTGTAAAGTGGGGTTGGGGTGGTTGGGAGTTGTTGCTGTCCCTCACTACTTGTGTCTTACTCATCTCTGCAGTGCCAATCACAGATCTTTACAGATATCAGTTTAGAGATGCAAGCAGAGTACAAGATTGGCTAATTCACTCTGTACTGCCCAATGACCACAATCTCTGTCCTACGGATGTGATTACTGCATCTCTTACCACTTTAACATCATCCTACAGTTTGTGTTCTTCGTCACAATGATCTACTGCATCTTTTCAAATATAGATTCCTTTCCTTTCTTTTTTGTTAATTGTCAGCCCCTTTCCTTGGTGTCTTCCCTAGCACTCAGTTCTCTCCTTGTAACTGCCGATCTGCTTATGGCAGCTCTTTCCTCCTCTTTGGCAGCTTCTTCTAATCTGGTCCTGGCATCAACTTCCCAGGAATTGGTGACTTCTGCTACAGGCAACAGCAGCAGGGTGAGCTGCAGAGATGATTCATAGCCTGGGAGGAGGATACTTAGCTGCTGGTTGGTTTGGATATTTGGATCACAAGACCTCTCTGCCTCAGTTTCCAAAATCTCAATGAGCCTTGGACAGCTGGGCACGTTCCCACATTCACAGACTCCTACAGACAAACAGATTAAAAGAAAGATAACTTTTCTGAAATTCTGAAGGTCAGTGGGAAAATAAGTAAACCCATAAAGTACTCAAGAATTTATGATTTACAGCCCCTTTAAAGCTTAAAAGTAAGTTTCCATTCTAAAGGTCAAATGGGTTGAGATTCTGCTGACGTTCAAAATTTACTTCCTCTATGAAATTTTCTGGCATAAAACGTTAGGATTAAAAGTGTATACTGTTAATAAAATCAACACAGTGTCTCAAGGGGAAAATGACTAGTTTGAGAAAAAATGTGTGTGTGTGTATGTATATATATACGTGTGTGTGTGTGTGTGTGTGTGTGTGTGTGTGTGTGTGTGTGTGTGTGTGTGTGTGTGTGTGTGTGTGTATGCTATGTACCATATTTCCTCGATTCTAAGATGCCATCGATTGTAAGACGCACCATTGATTTAATAACAATTTTCGGGGGAAAAGAAACTACATTAAATGTACAGAAATAAATGTTTTTACTAGCAGACAATAGCATACATTTAACCATACAATTACATATCACGTTCTTCTTCAGTATCACATGCAATGTTTGAGTTTGAGTCTAAAGATTCTTCTGAATCACTTTTGGAGTTGTTGAGGTCAGTATTTTCCCACAAAAGATCATCCCATGTACCATTAAGTGCATTTGTGATGCAGCATTTCTTAAATGAGGGCTTTACTATTGTTTCAAGTATTTTCTTACAAGCAGCTGACACCCATTCTGCAAGTTTTGATGCAGATGCCCTCTTAATATTACCTTAAATGAAAGCCTGTCGTAGGGCAACAGCAACCTCCACTATGGGCGATGCACTACGGTTAGCAGCATCGCTTTCTAAGAATGTCATTCTGCAACGTAAGAGATCACGTAATCCTCAGTTGACTCGCATTAGCGGCCATATTGGTACAGGAACCATTCAGTTACAAATACCTGTTTTTCAATTACATCGATTGTAAGACGCATCCCGATTTCAGAAATGGGAAAAATGTGAAAAAAGTGTGTCCTAGGCCGCGGGCATGGTCAGCGCTTAGCTGCTTGTCTTACCTGCGCAGCTGAACCGCACTCACGCTTGTCAGTGAGGCCCTGCAGCTGAAATGAGAGCGGCTTTAGCAGGGGCTCGCGAACGCTTCCGCAGGGGTGCTGAAGCGTGCTGACTTTCACCCGACAGTCAGATTTTAGTTTGAGCGCTGAGGGAAGCAGAGGGCCGGTCACGTGGCACTCAGTGACGTCGGCGCCGTGACGTGGCGTGCTAGCCCCGCCTCCCGCCCCACCTCTCAAGCGCGCTCGCTGATGCTCATGCCGGGACACAAAAAAGGAGAGCATAAGCGTCAGCACGTCTCAGCGCGGTATTTTTTACCATGTCCAAGGCCTTAGAATCAAGGAAATATGGTATATGTATATGTGACAAAAATCACAAAGCATCTCTTTCTTTCTATTTGCACACTCCCTCCTTCTTATTCTCTCCTTACCCCCCTTCTTTCTCTGCTCATGTTCCCCTCTTCTCAGACTCCTTACACTTCCCCCCCTCACTCCCTCACCTTACACCCCCTCTCTCTCCCACACACAACACAACCCCGTCACTCTCACACTCAGGGCCGCATATAGGGGAGGGGGGGGGGGGGAGAGCTGGGACAACTGTACCAGGCCTGGTGGCTGAAGGGGGCCCAGCCAGCCAGCTTTGGTTGGCAGTTGGGCCCAGCAGAGGTTGGGCCCAACATCCACATCCAGCTACAAGGTCTCTGTTGGCTTGCTAGGCCCCAACTCTCCCTAGCTGCATTGCTCTCTCTCTCCTGCTGCGGCCAGCCCTTCACTGAAGCCTCACCCCTGTGCGCATGCTGGAAGTTGGACCTGCCCAGAAATTGAGCCCAACTAACACATCCACCCACGGGATCGGCGTGGCACCAGGGACCTCCCACAAGGGTTGTGTATCGAGGGAATAGGTCATTGTGTATATTTTGGGGTTATTGTGTGTCTTGCAGAGTTATTGAGTGTGGGGAGGGGATGTGGGGGTGTAATGAGGGAGAGGTGTGGTTTAAGGGTTTAATGGTGATAGGGAAAGTAGAGGGTGCAAGGGATGAAGAGCGGTGGAGTGTAAGGGAGGAAAAGCTGGGGTATGAGGGAGAGAGAGAGTAGGGGCATAAGGAAGAAAGGATGGGGGAGAAAGAGGTGAGGTGTAAGGGGGAGAGGGAGGTGGGGGTGTGAGGGAGAGAGAATGAGGCGGAGAGAAATACATGGGAAGAGGTGGGGGGAGTAAGAGTAAGTGAGAGAAAGAGGGAGGGAGAAATACACGGGGGAGAGGATGAGAGGGTGGGGTGTGAGGGAGAGGATGAGATGGAGGGAGAGATGTGGGTGTTGGGAGAGAGGTAAGGGTATGAGAGAAAGAGCGGGGTCTCACCAGGCCGTCGACACATGGGGGGTAGCGGGGTAGTGGAAACGAGTCCTGGCCCGGGAAATGTGTATGCTTTCCTGCTCACACTCACTACTCTTGCTCTCTCCCCCTCTCTCATACTCTCTCCCTTTATCTTTCCTACTCCCCACTCCCTCTAGCTAGCCCATTTGCTACATTCTTGCAAAGTACGAAAGCAAAAGTTGCAAAGCTAAAGGAAAATGTTGCCAAGCAAGTGTGTAACTATACGCACATCTCTTATTATACATGTGTGCAGGTTTAAAATACCATGTTTACATTGATTTAGCAGCAAACGTTTCTTGATACGTTGACCGCATTTCAATATGCTGTGATGCAATTTTTTTTTTCTGGGGCTGTCCAATGAATGAAGCTTACAGCTTCCATAGCAAGAAGAAGATAGATTGATAAGGGCGAGAGGCCTAGAGATCAAACTGCGATATGGCAAAACTGCGTTAATAGCACAAAAAAATAAAGCTTTATTTTAAAGGTGCAAATCATCATTTTGTTACCATAACAAAAACATTTTTTTTACTGGCACCGATAAAAATATCAGTATAAGGATCCCTCAACATGGGCACCGAGGCAGGAAGTCAGCCTCATTCTGGATCTATTGCCTGCACCTGCCTGCTCCCTTTATAAGGCTTCATTCCCCTTTCTTCCTTGCCTGTGCAAGGTTCAGTTTTCATGTTCACCTGCTGAAGTCGTATCCTGTCTGCCTTGTTGTCGGTCTACTTGCCTTGACAATTCTGCCTTCTCCAGCCCTGACCTCGGAACTGTGACCACAATTCTCTTCCCCTGACCTCGGACCTGGACCTCACTAATCTACTCTTCAGGATTCGGATCCCAGGTACGGGTGGGTCTCTACTCTCCACCTCTGCCTAGCGGGTCTGTCTCCTGGACAGTACACAGCAATGTATGTGACTGTAACAATCAGGACCGGCACCAAGATTACTAAATATGGCAATTTTCCTCACCTTGATGCCAGTCATCAAGATTCGATATTTATCGCCAAAGAGTTCAGCACATTCGTCTCACCTACCCCAGGCTAGCATTAGCCAATAGACGCCAAGGTGTTACAAGCCCTTTTCATAAACCAAGTTAGCATAGCCAAACCAGTTTAAAGGAGCAATCCATGCAATATGCTACGTCTTTTAAATATATCAGTTCTGTAGTATTAGATAATACTTATATTTAAAAAAAATGTATTTAACTCTTAATGCCATTTTTTAATGAGTTTTAATATACTGCACATCCTTTGATTTCTATAACAGGGTTTAGCACCCTTCCCCAGCAGTGGAAGATCTTTGCAACCTTTTCCTGTTTGTGATAATTTTTTTGCAAATGTTCCCAGCAGTTTGAGCTGCAAACTGTAACAATAGATAATGTTACCTTAGTAATATAAAAATACATTGTAGCTGCTGAGTTACACTGAATGATTAATTAAAACTGAAATGCAGCTATTTAGTGAACCCTGGGAATCAGGATCTTTGCTGATCAATTACGGGAGAATGAATAATCGGCAGTTTAGGTAATTCATTTTCATCAGCAGCAATCAAAAGCTGCATATAATTAAAACAAAAAATAAATATTTAAAAAAAAAAAATTTTAACGTGCTGCTTGGGCTGCCTCTTTAAAATCTATATTGTAGGCAAGACCCTATATGGTCTTTTGGAAGAATAACGGAGAAACCAGTTTCTGTTGGCATAATCAGAATATGTTATTCTTATGTACAGGCAGTCCTCGGTTATCCGACACAATGCGTTACTCAAAATGGCGTTGTAAAGCGAAACGTTGTAAAGCAAAACACGTTTTCCCATAGGAACACTGTTTAAATGAAAGGTTCCGTTCCTGAAGGCATTTTTAACACTAAAATACACCAAATATTTTATGCAGGCAATAAGATATGCAGCACACAAATAAAATATATAGTGTATATACTGCATTATATATATAATATAACATAATAAATAATATATTATATAGTATAATATAATATTATATAGTATAATATTATATATATACGCTCTTACGACGCTTTGCAACGTTGTTTATGTGAATGTGTATATATATAAATATGCACACATACACAAGCGTCGTAAGAGTGTTGGATAAGCCGTTTTGGCGTTGTAAAAATGAATATAGGTATGCATTGCATAGCGTTGGATAAGCCATTCGTTGTAAAGCGAAGCGTTGTAAAACGAGGACTGCCTGTAGTGTTGACAGTGCATATAGTGCTGTACAAAGAATTTTACAGGAATGAGCACACATTCTAATTTTCATGCTTGATAACCTAAAGAAATTATCTCAGTAAAAGTAAAATAATATTTATGGTAAAAAATCAAAGTATAAAGTATGGATATTTGAATCTTTAATTTAGGATTAAGGTACATACTAAAATGTTTACTTAACTGAGCACCTTTAAAGGGAACAAGGGGAGTGCTGAGATATTTAGAATAAAAAAATAATACTTTATGTATGATATGACAATTCTTCAAAAAATTGAGACAGGTGGAATGTTTAAAAATAGTTCACTGACTGATTTTATATTTGTTATTTGTAATGCGAGATGGTCATTGTTTTTTTACTTGAGATGCATAGGAGGCACACACAGTATACATGGTGCTACAAACATTATTTTATTTAAAAGCAGAATGCCATTATCCTTTCGAAATAGTTTTAGTAAATTACTAAAACCCAAATGCAAGATCATTTTAAATACAATAAAATACGTGGAAATTATTGTGCAACAAAAATATCTAACTGCATTCATTTTGGGGCTTCCAGTCTTTGAGGAAATTTCAGAAAAAGTTATAATTTACTATATCTGTATAGCAGTTTTTCTTTGACTATAATAAGATCTACTATGCTTTATAAGTTTAAACAGTTCCATTTGGGGGACAACCACAATACATTGTTCTTACTGTAATATGTATTGTGGGCCTGTTTT
This sequence comes from Ascaphus truei, assembly GCF_040206685.1. Lineage (NCBI taxonomy): Eukaryota > Metazoa > Chordata > Amphibia > Anura > Ascaphidae > Ascaphus > Ascaphus truei. The sequence goes on from NC_134489.1 coordinate 78,472,164, forward strand.
TCCATCAGTAATGTGATACAAATTCTGCAAATGCTTATACAGTATTTATTATATAATTTGTCTACATGCTATGTGTCACAATTTACAGTAATGATCAGTACAGGGTTTGTGTTCAAACACCATACAATAAATGTATATAATTCCCTGTGCTTTAAAGAGTATGTATAGATGATCATTATATTTATATTTTCATGATAGTTAGTGACAAACTGTTTTGAAGTTAATAGCTGCAATTTTTAAGTCTCAGATATTTTATAGAGCCAAACAGAGTTTTTGCTATTTTTTTATTCAGTTTCTCCTGCAGGTGCCTGAAGAGGAGACATTTTGGATCAAAAGTTATAGGTTTTGGGAAGAAACAAAAAATAGAACAATTGTGTACTGTATATAAAAAAAATCCAGCATTATTATTTTGTCAGATATCTGGTAGAGTGGATTTATAGTTAGAATATATGACTATCCACCACCTGTACATGAAAACCTAAATGGTATCTCAATGTACCTCTCACTGTAAAACATTTTATAAATAAATGAACATACAGTACTGTATCAGCAGTAGAATGTGAAAGAATCAAACATCCTTAGTTACAGTAATGATTCAGTAACAAAGTTGGAGCAAGCAGTCTTACCTCTTAGTACCAGCTTTTTAAACTTCAATTCTAGTAAATGCTGCATGAAGTCGCAGTCGTGAATAAAGCTCTTTTGCTTCACCTTGATCCACTTTACCTCCTTTCGCTAATGAATATGCAGCATGATTGACATGTATTGGATAGGAGGTGAAAGACACAGAATCTCCTATATCTGCCTAGTGGCAATATATTATTCAGTAGTGACTCATGGAGTGAAGTAAACTTGGTGCTATACTGTACTGTACCTCTAAGTTAAGTGATTACATTACACTACACTGCTCAATAGCAGAGAATGTTACTGGATGCATCTTTGGTTTCAAAGCTTCTGTAGATGGAGTAACGCACATTTTCATTAATAAACCCATTGAGGATTATATTGTGCAAGAGGTTTTGTACTTTATGTCGATGTCAGAAACAACATGTTGCTGCTTATATATCACAAAACAATGCAAGACATGTATTTTACAGAGGTCCTGTCACAGCTGCTTTCTTGGCTTTAATAGATGCCTTTCAAAACTTACCTCCACATTAGCATTCCTGCAAACAAAATGCATTATTAATAAGATCATCAAATTTAAATTAATCACTTTGATCTGACTAGAGAAGTCAACATTTTTCCCATTTGTAATGTGTATCAAGTCATTTATATATCTCATTTAAATTTAACAAATTTGCTTTTAAATTGAATAGTGTGTGTGTGTGTGTGTGTGTGTGTGTGTGTGTGTGTGTGTGTGTGTGTGTGTGTGTGTGTGTGTGTGTGTGTGTACTCTCGCCAAGACTTTTCCACTTGCTTATACAGTGCAAATGATTGTTGAGCAGTATTAGAAATAAAATTTAAAAGTGTTTTTTTTTTTTTCTCTCTGTTTCTTTTTTTTTAATGACAAATGGAGCTGGAAAAGTCATAAATGCAAGTTAACGTCAATCATATTCTCAAGTGAAGAATTTGTTGATGAGAATTGTGTTCCATTGATGTAAATGACTGTTATGTTTTAAATTGCTGCTATAAGTTTCATCGCACAAATGCATTTCTTAGTTTAAATGTAGCACTGTAATCTTAATTAGCAGCTAGGCTTAGAAGGGGCAGGAGCCAACAGGTTAAGCGAATTGCTGAGTGGGGCATACTTTGGGTTGAGTTACAGAGGACATGTGGGCAGGGATAATAGGTATATTTAAGGGGCCTACCATGTATTTTTTTTATTTTTTTTTAAATGGCCAGTGCAGGTGATCTGGAAATGGTAAGTTCAAGCACTAATTTTCCGTTTCTAGGGGGAACAATCCAGTGTTGCGTTTCTTCAAGAACGACATAGCTGGGAGAGGGAAAAAAGTTGGGAAGGTCAGTGGCATATTTTCTGGTAACAGGAGAAAGAGCTAGTTGTAGAGGTACAGTATCCTTAAAGGGATACTGTATACCCCAGTCATTGTTGGGGGGTTTTATATAGGGTATTCAAATAAAAAGATTTAGGGAACAAAAGCAGTTGTAACTTGGTGTCAGTTAGGCAGCACCAGCAGTGGCTGCAGAAGGAATTAAGTTTGTGCTGGAAGACTGCTCTGTCCATTGAGTCTCTGATTAAGGGTCTTGGGATTTTACCAAAGGGCGTGGATCCCAAGAAGGAGCCTGGGATAACATCTATCATACCCTGCTGGTTGACTCTGGGTTAAAAGTGTATCAGGAAGTCATTGCATTAGCCATTTCTTGGTTAACTTTCTTTTGTTGAGCCGAACAACACCAGATTCCATAAAGAGCTTTTGGGGGCGTTGCACAGGATTTACAAGGATTTTGGGGTTCTGCTTGCACAGGGAAAAATGGAAGGAAGGGCCTTGCACAAGGTTTAGTTTTCTAGGTATTGAGTTGCATACTGAAGAAATTGTATCTAATTTACCTGAGGAGGAGAATTTGGAGTTGAGGTCCCCAATTAGTGAGGGTAATCTTGGATAAAAAGGTGAGATGACAGACATTGCTGTTGGGGTGGCTGGGATTGCTTACAGAACTTTACCCATGGACAAAAGGTTTTCGAGGAAGATGAAGGAGAATCTAAGTGTTTAGGAGCATTTATTTTGGGGGGAAAAAGAGCCAGACATTCTGCCAGAAAGCAGTCGTTTCTAATAATGAGTTGTCCCTCTTTTCTTGATGCTGCGGGAGTGGTCAAATTTAGGGTATATGTGGATGGGCAGTGGTGGCCATGGAGTTGGAAGGCATCTGATTTATCAAAGAATTGTGTGTTTTTGGAGTTGTTTCCTATGGTGGTGCCAGTCGAGCTGACATGTTGGCATGTCACTTTTTGGTCTGAAAATTCTGGGGTGGGTATGGCTAATAATCATTTATCTGCTCATTCCGCCCCAGAAGTAAAGTATTGCTTGACCAACACCATTTGTTGCAGGACCAGACATGTGCCTTGCATTCGGAATGTAATTTCTGAATCTCTTCATCAATCAATTGGAAGTCCACAGGGAGGTGGTGCAGCGACCATCACGGGGCTGTCAGTGTCTGAAGCACTGGTGGTTTTTTTTTAATATTTCTTTTTATTATTATTGCTTCAGGAAATAATCAAACAAACATCAATACTGTACTTTCTTTTTTTCACATATAACTGAAAATAATATTCTAGGGGAAGGTAGGAGAGGGAAGGGAGGGGGGAGAGAGAAGAGAGAGAGAGAACATTGCGGATCCAAATGCCTCAGACTGTCGTGTTGGTTATTGTAGACGGACGTTCACAGAGGTACACAATTGGAGACTTTATAAGGTGAAATTATAATAGGCTTTATTGTGCCTTTTCCTTTTCATCAGGAAATCATCCAAACACACGGGGGGGGGGGGGGGAACAAAGCTTCTATTCACTTGGGAGTATCTCTAGTGAAAATACCATGTAATTAATTCACAACTCCCTAAGTCAAGCATGTCTCGCAGCCCCAAAACATATAGCATGAAATAAGCAGATATAAGCAGTCTCTTAATTATGAAAGTCTTATCTGTTTCTTGCTGTAGAGTAAGCTTCTCTGCTCTCCTGGAACCGCACCCGTGCGTGCACAGAAAATATCAGCATCCAGGTTTAGAAGTCTTATTTGGTGTCTTGCAATCAGCTATGCTGTGCAGAGCTCAAGACCGTTCAGCTCCAGAGATGTGTGTTCTCTTGGTCAGTCTCTCCTGGGAGTCTCAAGAACACTGCTCTGTCTCTCCAAAGGTCAGCTCTCATTCAGAGCTAAGGAGTCACTTCCTGTCTCAACAGAAAGGCTTTTGTTAGCAATCTAAATCAGGCAGGTGGTGTTTATTAATTGACTACCAGCAGTTAACCACCACACTGCTAGATTAAAGGCACATTACTTGAACAGGGATTACTCCCCTGTTACAGTTATGTACTCAGATCCCATAATTCATTTAATCTTTCCCATGAAGCAATGCAGTGGATACCCAGTTCGAGTATTTGAAGGGACTCATCACCTTTTTGAAGGTGTTGGGAGACAGAGTGTTTAGGAATGGCTTCCATTTATGTAGGAATGTATCCGTTCTCTGCTCCGTGTCTCCATATGGGGCAAATTTTTCTTTGGACATGAACAGGAATGATTCTAGCTGGGCAATCGTTGGGGCATGTGTTCTGATCCAATTGACTAATATCAACTTTCGTGCCAACAAAAGAATTACACCTGCTAGTTGTGGTACCCTTAGTCATAGTTTCCCAAACCTTCAAATATCCAAAGAGTATTGCCCTGAAGTCAAAGGAAAGCTGTACTCGCAAGAGGTTATTTAGAAAGCCCAAGGTCTTTTACAAAATGTCTGTATCTTCTTACAGTACCACAAACAATATGAAATATTAGCATCACTGAAGCCACATTTCTGACACAGTACCGTGGACCCATGTTGGAATGTATTCAGTTGTGCTGGGGATATGTACGCCTGATTGACTATTTTGATCTGTAGCTCCATTAAGTTAGCATCCAAAGTAATAGAGCGCACCTCCCCATACCCCACGACAAGAACTTCTAGATGAACAAAGATTTATTTGGTCTGAGGAAGGGACCTTGTGTCCAGAAACGTTACCTGTATTGACTCTGATGTATTAATACACTTGGAAGTCTTTTGACACTACCAAATCTTTTGTGTGCTCCTTCTATTTTTTTTGTTGTTGCTCATTATTGGTTATTTTAGAGGTATGCTTCATGAGCTGGCTATTTATTTCTGCAATCTGAGTCGTGAATATTTCCAGCCGCAACTCCATTTTATCAAGCCATATCTGACTTGATTGATTTAATACAGCTGTAAGTCCTGTCGCGTCAGATTGGTCTGAGTTTTGGGGAGGGTCATGTTACGATTGTGCTCGCCACAAACCGGGACCGGACCGCAGGGCTGAGGTGGGGTTATATAATCACCGACCTTAGTCCGCGCAGACTGATCCGGAGTGCGCAGTTCGTAGTCGTACGTAGCAGGGTCAGGATTGGAGAAGGCAGCATCGTCGTTATTCAAGCAGGAGTTCGGCAACAGGTAGTCAGGAGTTCCCTGCTTCAGCTTAGGAGCGTGAGCGCGGGAGTGGCCTCTTCGTGAGGAGCGGCCTCGGCCCATGACGCCGGTCTCAGCAGGAGGAGACAGCAGGCTGGCCGAAGTACACCGCAGGGCAGCGTCGGGAAACCAACGCTTCAGCACAGAAGTCAGGAACGGGCCCCCGCATGGGACTAGCAGGCGGCCTCAGAAAACAACGCTTCAGCAGAGAAGTCAGGAACGGGCCCCCGCATGGAACTAGCAGGCGGCCACAGGAAACAATGCTTCAGCAGAGAACTCAGGAACGGGCCCTCTCATGGAACTAGCAGGCAGCATCAGGAACTAGGAACTAGGGATAAGAACTAGAGAAGTTAGTACACCAGGATACAAGCCAGAGCGGCTTGTGGCAGAGACGGTAACGTCCAGGGTAGGAATTATGCTCGGCACTGTTTCAGTGCCAACGCCCAGGGTATAAAGGGCGGAGATCCAATCACAGGAGGAGGGTGTGTGAGCATTCCTCCAATGATAGGGCACAGAGCAGAAGCTGCAATGAGAGACAGCACATGTGCCATTGATTGCCAGAGGAAGCTTGCAACTGCAGATGTCTGCAAGGCTATAGTAAAAGCCAGGAGTGGATTCCTTACAGGTCAGTGGCTCTCAGCATCTTTTCTTTTCATTTTATCTCCATGATCCGCTTTTTCAGACATGTTTGGTGCCCAGTCGGGAGAGATACCTCTCCATAGGTTAGAAGAGTGACCCAGCAGTCCGTTATCTGTTAGAGATTTCAATGATGTGTAGAATTTATTAACTATTTGTTACATTCCAAGTAGATGGGAATTAAATGCCATTGATTGCCAGAGGAAGCTTGCAACTGCAGATGTCTGCAAGGCTATAGTAAAAGCCAGGAGTGGACTCCTTACAGTACCCCCCCCTTTAGGTGAGACCTCCGGACGTACAAGGTCCATCACAGATTTGGGGGACATGGAGTTGTTTCTAAACCTCCTTAGGCGAGAGGTGGTGTTGAAAGCCCACGGTTTGTTGGGATTCCTTACAGTGCTCCCACCACTGGGTGAGAAGCCTGGGTGGGCAGGACCATTCATAGGTCTGGGAGACATTGAGTTGTTCCTGAAGTGTCTCAGGCGAGATTTAGGTCCAAAATCCAGGTGTACATTGGCGAGTGCCGCAAAGAACAGTGGTGGCACTGCGGTTTTTGGTACACGGGCAATGGGACCAGGGAACTCTGGAATAGGGACATCAGAAGGGCAGCAGCCAGGTGTCCGGTGCATAGTAATAGTCCAAGAATACGGAACACAGGACACTGATTGTCGGACAAAAATGACATTGGGGAATTCAGTGCAGACAATGGCTTTGGTGGAATCAGCATGTAAGAAGTTGCGAGAGTCTGTAGCTCCCAAGGAATTCAGGGCGGTGGTTAGCGAGGGTATTGGGCGGGCGGGTTCACTGCAAGATATTGGAGCAGTAGTCTTGATACGAACCAGGCTTGTAATCCCAAGCAATTCGAGGGAGCTGGTAGTAGTGTTTACGTAATTGTTGGTTGTGGTACATGCAGTTGCAGGATCCGCCTCCTTTGGCCTCTGAAATTTTGGGGGAATCAAATCCGAAGTTATGGCCTTGGCGAAGGGCATAGTAAGCATCATGGAGACAGTAGGGGATAGCACGTCCAAACTCATAGTGGGGCTATCAAGAACAGGGATGGACGCCTCAGGCAAAGCAAACAGGTCCAGCATGAGTATCTTCGTCCTAGAGAATGAAGACATGCAATCCAGAAAGGACACTTCAGACACCGCACAGAAACCTGCAACTAAAGACTCTGTTTGAAAGGTGAGAAAACAGATCCTATCCGAGAAAGCAGGAATCCAGGTAAGCGGTGCAACCAGCTTAGGAATAGAAGTCTTGGGGTTAACACTGGGTACCTCCAACACAGAGAAGGAAAACAGAGAACTAGAGCTTGGCTTAGGAGTGGAGGTCCCAGGTACCCAGGTCTCGCCTGATACTGTGGGAGAAGAAATGCGAGATATTACTGTTTTAAACATAGGGTTCTTAACATCGGTAGCTCCAGGCACCTTCCTGAGAGGTAACCCAAGTTTTGTAACAGGACAGTCAATAGTAAGTACCCCAAGTATTGTGGGAGACACAGGGAAATATAAGTCCATTTTAAAGACGGGGTCTTTTGCAAAAAGAGACATAGCGGGTATTAATGAAAGTTCCAAATGTGATACCCCTGAGTTTGTGGTAGTAGACATACAGTCAGTAGTGGATACCCCGAATACTGTGGGTGAATCAGCGTGAAACAGTATTATTAAAGGAGTGGGTATCCCAGACTTAAAGTCATCTTTAATCATCCCGGAGGCTGTGGCATGATCCATGAAAGAAACTGGGGTAGACTTTCCAATAGAAACAAGGGACATCTTGCTTGTCACTGAAGTGGGTGATTGAAAACCAGCAGGAACTGAACTAGCTGCTGTAATAAGATCAGAGAACATTGTGCTTGTTTCTGAATTGGGTCCCTGAGAATCCCTAGTGAGAGCATCAGACTCCATAGGAGACTCAGTGACAGGGGTCTTAGAACCAATTAAAGGAATTGCAGGTATCACAGACTTAATAGGAGAAATACCTTGCAAAACAGGAATCTTAGTAAAGGTGATAGGCATCTCACAGACTACCGCAGAGGTGGAGAGCAGGCAGTCAGGCTCTACCTCAGGAGTCAGAGAGAAGCCAAGGGTTAACACAGGGAGTGCTGGGGAGACGCTAGAAGCCATAAGGGGAGACTCAGAGCGTAGTAAGGGATCAGGGGCAGATAAGCTGATCTCTGAAGTGATAGCCTGAGGGACCATAGAAGGGACGCTAATAGCTGTCACCAGTCCCAAGGAGACAGACTTAGAGTCAAGGACAGGAAGTGAAATAGGGAAGGTTGCTTCTACAACAGAAGTTTTAGCAGCGGCAGAGCTTAACTCAGCGGCTGCTGGATAACCTTTAACAACAGTGAGAAGGGACTGCAGGTTCACAAAATCAGGGGAAAAGGGAGTTTGAAATTTGAAAACCTGATCCTTCAAAAAGGAGGGCCCTAACTGTAATTGTACTAAGGGAGTCACAGCAGATACAATGATCTCAGAAGGAATCACTTGGAAAGGGGCATTATATGTACTGTTCGCTTTTAACCCTAGGATTTGAGAAGAGGAGAACACAGACAGTACAAGGGGGGCAACCACAACTGTGCTGGTCTCTGAAGTGGGTATTTGGGAAAAAGTGTCTGGGACATCAGAAACGACTACAGATTCCACGGAAAGGGGTCTATGCTCAGAAGCAGGGATTTCAGCTCTCTGAGTGACAGACTGGGTAAGCGACATACCTAGGAGTGGGAATTCTGCAAACAGGCTTAGGGAAACAAACGGTTCCAGAATACTTTTAACTGGAGCCAGTATTATTGCTGAAAGTTCAGGGGGCATAGCCCCGAGAATTTTAGCTGAATCAGGGGACATAAGGGGTTCATCCTCTGAAACTAAGGAGGTGCCCTTGACTGGCGGACTACAGGGATTTACCAAGGGAGGTTCACAGGGCTGACCTGCAGGGGTTAACATAGGAAAAACCTCAAGGGTTAAGTTAGGCTGTACCTGAGAATCAGGAGAAGATACGCTGGTCTCCGAGAGTGGGGACATAGGGTTTTCAGCTTCTTGCCCTAGAGACCTCAGCTTAGTCTGCGGGATACAAGGGTTAACAATGGGGACCTCAAATAGCAGACTACCAGGGGTTAAAACAGAAATAACCTCGGGAACAGAGCTTAGAAATTCTGGTTTAGAACGAGAGGGCAAACAGGATTCATTTTCTGGTGCTAGGGAAGACACACTTACCTGGGGGATGCAGGGATTTACAGTGGGGGACTCATAGGCCTGACTAGCAGGGGTTAAGACAGGAATAACCTCGGGGACTGAACCCAGGGAGGTTAACTCAGGACTAGGGACCGTGGCAGCTTCTTCCTTAGCGGGGAGTGACAGGGAGATGGTTTGGCCTTTCTTAGGAGAAGGTGGTAACCCCACAGGTTTAGTAACAGGACTGGCAGCATAGAAATTGTGATTAAAAAGTGCGTAGGCAGCGAGAAGAGGGTCCCGCTCACTTAAGATTAGGTCAAAATCTTGGTATAACACACGGGCGGCATATAGAATCTGATCTAGAGTCTTTCGATCTGGGGTGGAAATAGCAAGGTGCATCTGGGAGGACAGGGCCTGTTGAGTTTTTCTTTCCTCTTTAAATTGCTGAGATCTAGTAAGGAGTTCTTTACGAATCAGTCTTTCCAGAGGGGTTAAACCTTTATATAAGAACTCACTCTCAGGCGGAGGCAGTCTCTCAAACAGGTATGGTCTTCCAAACAGGGACTGGTCCGCAGCCTGGGACATAGGTACAGTAAAAAATTTACCAACCCCCGCCACGGCACGGTCCGGTTTTGTGGGGCCGAGCATACTGTTACGATTGTGCTCGCCACAAATCGGGACCGGACCGCAGGGCTGAGGTGGGGTTATATAATCACCGACCTTAGTCCGCGCAGACTGATCCGGAGTGCGCAGTTCGTAGTCGTACGTAGCAGGGTCAGGATTGGAGAAGGCAGCATCGTCGTTATTCAAGCAGGAGTTCGGCAACAGGTAGTCAGGAGTTCCCCGCTTCAGCTTAGGAGCGTGAGCGCGGTAGTGGCCTCTTCATGAGGAGCGGCCTCGGCCCATGACGCCGGTCTCAGCAGGAGGAGACAGCAGGCTGGCCGAAGTACACCGCAGGGCAGCGTCGGGAAACCAACGCTTCAGCACAGAAGTCAGGAATGGGCCCCCGCATGGGACTAGCAGGCGGCCTCAGAAAACAACGCTTCAGCAGAGAAGTCAGGAACGGGCCCCCGCATGGAACTAGCAGGCGGCCACAGGAAACAACGCTTCAGCAGAGAGCTCAGGAACGGGCCCCCGCATGGAACTAGCAGGTGGCCTCAGGAACTAGGAACTAGGGATAAGAACTAGAGAAGTTAGTACACCAGGATACAAGCCAGAGCGGCTTGTGGCAGAGACGGTAACGTCCAGGGTAGGAATTATGCTCGGCACTGTTTCAGTGCCAACGCCCAGGGTATAAAGGGCGGAGATCCAATCACAGGAGGAGGGTGTGTGAGCATTCCTCCAATGATAGGGCACAGAGCAGAAGCTGCAATGAGAGACAGCACATGTGCCATTGATTGCCAGAGGAAGCTTGCAACTGCAGATGTCTGCAAGGCTATAGTAAAAGCCAGGAGTGGATTCCTTACAGGTCAGTGGCTCTCAGCATCTTTTCTTTTCATTTTATCTCCATGATCCGCTTTTTCAGACATGTTTGGTGCCCAGTCGGGAGAGATACCTCTCCATAGGTTAGAAGAGTGACCCAGCAGTCCGTTATCTGTTAGAGATTTCAATGATGTGTAGAATTTATTAACTATTTGTTACATTCCAAGTAGATGGGAATTAAATCAGGCCAGGTGAGGTGGGAGAAAGAGCATTCCCATTACATCTTCCTAAATTCTCTGGCCATCTATTCCCTGTTTAGTAAGGGGATGCAAGTAAGCCGGGGGCAAAATGTCCTTAAGAGAACTGCAGTGCCTGATTTGCTTTATTTAGACTGCCCTTCACTACACAGATCAGTCAGGGTACCTGCTGCAGTTCCTGCCTGCTTCCACCGGCGGCACTGTGCTCTCCTCTCTTCCGTGCTGTTAGTAGGGCTGCCCTCCCAGGCCTTACCTCTCTCCTCAGCTGCCTCGTGTTCCTCCTGTAGGTCTCTCTGCTTCCAGGGGGGGGGGGTGGTGCATCAGCCTTCCTATCTCCCGGCACTGTTCCTCTCTCTGTGGGGCTTCCCCACTGGCGCCAGACTGTAGTGCAGAGGGTGCGGCAGCCACAGCTTCCCCCGACCAGGCTCTCCCCCTCTGCTGGATCCCAAGGACTCAGAGCATCTCATGGGAGATAACACAAAATGGCCATCGCTGCTCTTCCAGCGCTCCCCGCAGCCTCCACAGACTGAGCTGGCAGCGCTTCCTCCTCCCTCCACTCCTCAGGGATCACCCAGGCAGTTGGCAGCAGGATCGCTCCCCTTGGACCGCAGGCTGACCCCTCCCCACACCTGCCCGAAGCCCGGCTCACCGTGCTGGAGACCGCAAAAACAAAATGACCGCCGCTCACCCATCAGAGCTCTTAGGCCCCTCAGTACAGGCCACAGTCTCCCCAGACCTGAGCCAGCCTGCCAGGGATGTCACAGGTACCAGGCCGCCCTGTACCCCTGTCCTGGGAGTTCTCTGTCTGTCTCCTCTTGTTGCTCCAGTCTCTATCCTTATAATTTCTTGTTTCCTGTTTCTCTCTTGCCTTTGTTTTGTGATCTTGACTACTGCTGCTTCCCTGACCTGACCTGACCTGTTCCCTGTATCCTGTAGTCCTGATTACTTCTAAAAGGCCCAGCTATTGAACTAGATTGCCTCAGTCTGTTTCCTGCAGGCAAGTGCCAGTTCAGCTCCTGCTCCCTAGTCTCAGTTCCTGCTCCCCCTGCCCTGCTTTCCTGTTGCCGACCCTGGTTCTCACCACGACGATCCTGCTTGCTGCCTGCCACCGAACCATGCTTCTGACTCCAACAATCCTTGCCTGCTCCTCGCTGTTCCAGCCACCGAGGTCCCACCGCTCAAGGAGTCTCCCCTTGATAGTGTGACATGCCAGTAACATAGAAAGGGATAGGTTCTAAAAGTAAAAATAATATCAATGGTAAACAGTATAAAATGATCCAGTCACATATACAGTATGAATGCCAAAGAAAACATCCACACTCTAACCTTCCCAAGTCTTAAATATTGCATTTGAATTATAGTAGCTTCTATAGAAAGAACATACAGCTGCTAAATATCTGCACCTGAGTGCCCACATTGTTATGCAAAAAGCATATACGTTTTAATCATTTAAAATAATTATAGATAAGACGTATTGTGATGGTTCTAAAAGTACTGACAACTATAATAATTGTACATCTTGTACTTTCAGATTGCTTTGTTACCATTAGCTCTAAAAGTATTTTACAAGTGCTGTACAAGTGTAATCATAAAGTTACTGATAAATTAACTAATGCTAGCTCATATTTATATATTGTATTTCAGTAAAAACCTGGACCTCCAAATAAAGCCTGAGGTTGCCGAACCTCAATTTCCAGTAAAATTACAATTGGTACATTTTTATAGTAGAAAGAAAATAATGAAGAGAAAGTGTGAATTACTATGGTTATTGATACCATGTAGTTATCCTAGAAATTTGAGTCACTTTCTTATCTGGAGAATGCAGTCCGTTACAGAAAATGTATAGATTAGAGCAGGGTTGCTCAACTCCAGTACCTAACCCCCCCCCCTCCTCCCCACTCCCCCCTACCTCCCCAACAGGTCAGGTTTTCAGGATATCCCTGCTTCAGCACAGGTGGCTCAATCAGTCCATGTTTCAGCACAGGTGTCTCAATCAGAGACTCGGGGGGCCTATTCAGTAGCTTCAATTAAAATTGCTGCTATCTCGAACGGTGTGGCATGACCCCATTGAACAGTTTGACATTTGTGTTATCACGGTATTCAATAAGAAAACATTTCCACAAGTCTCAAACCGTGAGATAGAAAAATGCCAATGCTATACGGGACAGCAGCAATGGTATCTCAGCCTCTTTCAAAGTTCTCCCCCGTGAGACCTGGCCGCTGTCTGTAAGAGGTGCACGGCGAGAGCTGCACAGAGAGCGCATCTCCTTGCAGTGCTCTCACAGGCGATCACAGTGTTTTTTTTTTACACTTTGATAACAGTGTACTGTAGCAGGGGGTCTCTGAAGCTGAACCGCATTCATTTCAGTTCCGGGGTCTCCCTGCTTCCCAAGATACAGGCCCCGATATGGGGTGCCAGTATCTCCTATGTGTTTAAATGTCTCGGTCACGTGACGCAATACTGGCACCCCATACCGGGGCCTGTAATTTGAGAAGCAGGGGGTCCCCAGGGCTGAAATCAATGCAGGTCAGCTCAGGAGACCCCCTGCTACAGTACACTGTTGTTAAAATGTAAATAAAAACAGCTTTGACTGGGTTAAACCTGAGTACCGGATTTGTTGGGGGTAAAGGAGGTGTACTCCCAACCATTCACCCAGCCATTTTTTTCTGGTGACGTCATTTTAAAAGGGGTGGAAGCACAGCCTTCCTGATTGGCTGGCTTTCCTCCCTTTAAGATGACGTTGCATCCTTTTTTTTTTTTTTTTTTAAACCTTTACATGGTACCCCAGCCAATTGGATTGGAGTGTACTATTTGACACTCAAGTTTAAGAAGCCGACGGGACAACACCGCCCTATTGGATTTGAAGTAAAGAAAACGGAAGGAAAGAAAAGAAAGATGAAAAGAATGAAGAACTCACTGAGGAAACGTCTCTTCAATCAAGATTTGATCACGGACGTCAGCGCATCGGTTGTTGAGGATCATTGCGTCGAGGATCGCCAAGGTAATGAAGCTGCTCGTAAATGTATTTTTATTGCATTAAATTGAAGCAGGGGTCTCCGGAGCTGGTATTAATTTGTATCAGCTCTGGAGACCCGTCATCAATCGATGCATGAAAAATACGTTTTTTTCTTTCCTAAAGCAAATCCCATCTTGCCACCCTTGGGGTGGCGAGATGAAATTTGCAAGTAGCTCGCTAGGTGAGAGCCTCAATGTTCTCATCAGAGCTACTAGAACAGGGTGATTTTATAAAAAAAATGCGAGTTGGAGCTGTTTTCAACTCCCGTTCGGTGTGTTTGGGCAGGAGCGCTAGCGCTCGGGAGATGCATGAGTTTGGCAGGTCATCAGAGCTTTCTGAATAACGACCTTGCCAAATCGTACGGGAAGTGCTCAAAAAGCTTGATGAATAGTTATCGAAGCTACTAGAATAGGACCCTCAGTCTTCACATGTATATGAAATGGAAAACAACCCTTTAATGAATATATAAAGGGGCCTATACAGAGAGCAGCGCTATTTGAAAATTCGCCATTTTTTGGAGAAAATCGCGCAGAAAACAGCAGAAAATGGCGAGTTGCGAAAAACGCGCCAATTTTTTTTTTCTATTTCTAAAACTCGCCTTGCGGCTGGCGAGAACCACCATCTCGCCAGTTTTAAAAATATCCTTATGCAGAGAGGCGCGAACGGCATATAGCGGCTGTTCGCGCCAATAAAATGGCGCGTTTGTCTCCTTTTTGCCTCGCCAGAAAAAGTTGGCAAGAAGCGGCCGCTCGCGGCCATAGCAAAGGGAAAAAAAAGCCGCGATTTTTTTTTAACACATTTCTGCAGCGCGCATCTCGCCAATTTAAACTCGCCAGACGCATTCATGTTAAACATAGCAGAATTCACAGACATCCCAGGGGTTGAGGTAGCCACGATATGGCAGTGATTATTCCAAGTGCATTCTCGTACAAAGTAAGCGGAACGGACTACGAGACCTAGTTGAGGACACGCCATGTGAACACCTTGGGTGGCCCTGGAAGTCGGCAAACAATCGTGTAGAGTACATCTACCAGCCACCTATGGGAAAATGGCAGTGCTGCGTGCCCACGCCCCCCCCCTTCCCTCCTTCCCACCCCCCCCCCCCGCCTTAATTTACCCTTTTTCTTTTTTTTCTTTTCTATGTGTTGTCCCCCCAAGTTTAAAATACATAAATATCCCAACTGGTTATAGAGATATCATGTTCAACGCATGAACACTTAGGGCTCCAGAAGGAAAATGTAGCAGTATCGTACATGAATGTAATACTGTGAATGTTCGTGTTATTTGTATTGCGATGCTATTTATATTGAAAATCTTCCAATAAACTTGAAGTTATAAAAAAAAAAAAACATAGCAGAATTCGCACATTTCTGCATATGGAGAATAAAACTCTCCAAAAAAGCTACTTTTTATTAAACTCGCCAATTTTAAAATTCGCTGCTCTCTGCATAGGCCCCAAAGTGTCTCTAGGATGCAGCCCGGTAATGACAAGCCCACAAACCAGGTAGTAAGGAAAATATCAGTGACACCAGCAGGTGACCGGTAGATGAAACATCCTAAAACTGACACAATGATATGGACAAAATGGAACGAACTCACTTGGGAATCTTCATCCACTATAGGCAGCAAGTCCAATAAATTCCAATGTCCCAGGGTTGAATGTGCATCCGTGAAGGGTACTCTTGATGTAGAACAAATGGAGAAAAAACGAAGCACCAAGTCCAGCTGTGAGTACAGCAATAACACCAATAGGGATACGTACCAAAAAATAAGCTGTTTAATTGGATCAGAACAAAGTAACAAACACACCTACGCGTTTCGGACCTCTACAGTCCTTTATCAAGGGGAATACAACAATAACCCATGGAGTGCAATTTATACTCACCACATAAGCGTGTAGGCCAGTAGCGGAGCACTTCCGCGTACGTCACGTGGGTCGGGTAGGTGACCCTTAACCTGTGACGCACAGTCGCGTAGTCACGCTGCATAATCAGTAACCTGGGGTCGCGTCATGCGCAAAAGGGGTGGGAGAAACACTGCTCGCGCGTATACAAAACGCACCCGTAGCTAGTGCCTCCCACTCGATGAAGAAATAGCGCGTGACGTCACTCCGTTGACTGACATGTGACCAAAAAGGTCAGCATGCTAAGCGTAGCTAGGCAACCAGGCCCAATGCGTACCGTGGTGTACATACTACAAAACAAACACATCTTTATTAACATGAACAATAAAAAATAAAAACACTCGTAATGAGGAAAAACATAAAGCTAATAAAACCAGTTAAAAAATAAATTTAAAAACAATTGGAGGTATCAGATTAAATATCAGATAAAATAAAAAAATATCAGATCAGATAAAATATCAGATTATCAAGATCCTCATAGTTGGTTGCATTATATTGTAAGGGTATAGTGGAAGCATATTAATATAAGAAATTAGTATAATCATACATAAATTGATAGCTTCACTGCCCAAAGAGATAATGAAAAAAGACCTTTGTCTAATTATAATGTAACTAATTTTTATGTCTCCATAATGGACATTCCTTATATACATGCCTAAGTCTGACACTATTACGTAATCTATATGTTAGCATACAGTATTCAGTCACACGTAAAGAGAGCCTAAAAAATTGGAATTGCGCAAAACTAAGTATCAAACAGAAGAGTCCCAATATCCCAATCTGAATTTAACCCATATGGGATACGTGTTTGTAGGGTAAATATCCAATAAAGTTCTCTTCTGTTTAGGATACTTAGTCTATTACCACCTCGGATCGGATTTGGTATGTGTTCAATGCCCGGAAGACACAAATTATTTGAATCACCCATATTGCAATGACTAAAATGTTGGGATACAGGGTGACTCAAATCTTTTTTTATTATCAGTCTTAAATGTTCTAGTATGCGGACTTTCAAGTGTCTTACAGTCCTACCAATATACTGTTTTCCGCAACCGCAACTTAACAGGTATACCACAAAACTGGTATCGCAGTTAATGAATGAATTCACATAATATTTTTTACCCGTTTTGAAAGAAAGGAAATCTTTTTTGATTTCCATGTATTTGCAAATTTTGCATTTTGAACATGCAAAATTGCCCTTTGGTAATTTCTTAATTAATGGTTTATCTGAAGTGAACAAACTGCCCGATACATAATTAGCAATAGTTTTTGCTCTGCTGAACACTATCTTAGGTCCCTCATTGTATACAGTTTTTAATAAAGGATCTGCTGCTAACACTCCCCAATGTTTATGGATGGATTCTCTGATATTTTTAGATTGGTTATTATGTTGAGTAACAAAATATGGAGAGTGTATTGATTTTTTGTCTTTGTTGTTTTGTACTTTATTAAGCAAAGCAGATCTATCCAAATTTCTCACTTCTCTGAAAGTCTTATTGAGATCATCTCTCAGATAACCTCTAGATTCAAAACGCTCCATCAACTCCTTAGATTGTTTTACAAAGTCTTCATCATTTGTACAGATTCTTCTTAACCTGATAAGTTGGCTTTTTGGTATTCCTTTAAGCAAGGATTTGGGGTGGCAGCTGTCAGCTCGCAAAAATGTGTTACGTGAATTTTCTTTGCGATACACCGTAGTGACAATTTGTTTGTGCATATTAACAGAAATAAATAAATCTAAAAAGTGAATATGGTGAACATTGTGATTAGAAGTGAATTTTAAATTAAATTCATTATTGGTTAAATACTCTGTGAACAAAAGAAGAGAATGTGTGTCCCCGTGCCAAATAAAGATAAGGTCGTCAATATAACGCCTATAAAACGTGATAAGGTGTCTATAGGGATTCCTATCTCCAAACACGTGGATTGACTCCCACCACCCGAGAAACAAGTTCGCGTAGGATGGGGCAAAGCTGGTGCCCATTGCGGTACCACGTGTTTGGAGATAAAAGTCCCCATCGAACATAAAATAATTATGTGTTAACAAAAATTGAATAGCATTAAGAATAAAAGTGCTCTGTGCGGGTGAAAGCTCTGATTGTTGTAAATAAAACCTGACAGCTGCCAGCCCGTGCTCATGTACTATGACTGTGTACAATGATGTAATATCCAGACTTAGCCATATAAAATTTGTTTCCCATGTGATGGAGTCAAGTTGAATCATGAGGTCACTGCTGTCTTTAATGTATGATGGCAATGTTTGTACAATTGGATGCAGAAAGTGGTCGACATATTTGGAAACACCATCTCCCAAAGATCCAATACTAGCGACTATCGGCCTCCCAGGTGGGGAGACCAATGTCTTATGGATCTTTGGGAGATGGTGAAAAATAGGAATGATCGGGTAAGGACAAAATAGAAATTCCAACTCTTTGTCATCAAGTGCACCCAGAATTGATCCCTCATCCAAAAGGGTTCTCAGTTCTTTAATAAATGTTGTTGTGGGGTCTCCTCTAAGCAAAATGTAAGAGGACCTATCATTTAATTGTCGAAGTGCCTCAGTTTTGTAGTCTAATTTATTTAGCACAACGATAGCGCCCCCTTTGTCGGCCCCCTTGATGACAAGAGAGTTATTGGCTTTTAATGCATTAATGACCCACGTGACGTACGCGGAAGTGCTCCGCTACTGGCCTACACGCTTATGTGGTGAGTATAAATTGCACTCCATGGGTTATTGTTGTATTCACCTTGATAAAGGACTGTAGAGGTCCGAAACGCGTAGGTGTGTTTGTTACTTTGTTCTGATCCAATTAAACAGCTTATTTTTTGGTACGTATCCCTATTGGTGTTATTGCTGTACTCACAGCTGGACTTGGTGCTTCGTTTTTTCTCCATTTGTTCTACATCAATATTACATATTATATCAACCATCAGGCCACAAAAATAAATGAATGTTCCTCTTGATGCTGAAATCAAAATGGCTTATAGAAAATGCATGTAAATTCCATATACCTAAACAAAATACTTGAAATATTATGTATGTGTAGCCCTCTTTCCCCGTGACTAAGGGAACTACATGTACTGGATACCTGTCTGGCATACAGGAGGCCTGATCTCCGCCACTGGGAGCCTGGGCTGATCGTGTTCTCTCTGGTGAAAGCACCTCCACCTGGGAGGGATCCTAGCGCAGCTGGATAACCCCTCACAGGAGCCAATACAGTCAGGGAATAAGTATACACACGCTGGTATAACGAACTTATCTTTACTGGCACACATATAATAACACAATAACAATACAGGCCCCACAATACAATACCCACACACAATATATATCCCGATGGAGTCCCTCCCCCAAACTACTGAGGGTGCCCTAACCACATTGACCTCCACAGAGCAAGGCCCACCCAAGTGTACGTGGAGTAGCGCTACCCCCTGTGTGAGATTTGTTGGTGCATGTGGGTACCTTCCTGATCTCTGACCAGATCTGGGTAATTGGAGAAGGTTGATCCATCGCAGTGAGCCCACGACGTGGTTCTGTCCGGTCCCCTTGCGAAGGCGTCCGCCTCTTGAGGGAGCTCCCGCTGGAGGTTGTCCCTTAATGTCTATGTTTGCCTGTGGTTTGGTCCCAGACTGCAGTCCTCACACACCGCGTGTCGTCCGTCTTTTGGTGATACTCAATGCCACTATCAGCACTAGTGTAGTGACTATAGGGAAGTGTCCCTATCTGGGGCCTTCCCTACAGCAACCACAACCTGGAAGGGACTTAGGGCCTATCTGGGACTTATGGGGGGGAATCTGGCCTAGTGCAGAAACCACTGACACCCGGACACTACCTTCTTCCTTTCAGTCCCAGCTCTAACTGCCAGCACGTGCTCCTTCACGCCAAACTGTATGTAACTATCCGCCCCTAAGGCTCCTGGGACATGTAGTTCCTCGCTAAGCCATTTTCTAAAATGGCCGCCACACTATTGTACAGGGCATGTGTGAGACACCCCCTGCACAAGAACCTAAGATGGCAGACCCCTGTGTTGCAGAGCTCCAATGCTCTGATGTAACAGCTGCAGCCTCCCGCTCCCATCACGAAGGTAAGGGGTTGGGCTACATATGTATTAATTTATTGATTAAAATGCAATCGTTCAGATTGGGTAATATTGCATAAAAATTCCAGTTGACTTAATCGGCATTATTGCACTTTAACGAATAACCCCCATAATGTTTCGGTAGAAAAGAACATACTAGAATTTCAAGAATGTATGCATGTACATTTTTATTTATATAGCGCCAACAATGTACATAGTGCTTTGCAAAAAAGATAACACAATACTGTAAGTGCAATAAACATATCATACAATAGGAAAGGAAATCCCTACCCTGGAGAGCTTACAATCTAAGTGGTATGTTAGGAGATTTACAGATACAGCAAGTGAAGGAGTAAGGGCAGTAGATGGCAGTGTCTGACTATGATGGTTAAATAAAGGTGACTGTGGGTTTGGGGCAGAAACCAGGCTATTAAAATCCATAATTCATAACGTGTGTTGTTAGGTTTGACTTACACATGGGCAAAGAAAGTGCTTGGCATGTACTGAGTGTGAGCAAGTTCCACAGTTAAGAGGCAGTGAGGGAAAAAGTTTTAGGATGAGAGAAAGCAGTAGAGGTGGAAGGGGTATAAATGAGACAGTTACGAGTACATGAGACGAGCAGTGGCACAGCGAGAAATCAAAGTTGATATTTAGGGAGGACTAAACGAGTGGAGATCCATGAAGGGAAAAAAAGAGAACTTAGTAGGTGATCTGGAACTTTATAGGAAGCCAGGACAGGGATTTAAGGTAGAGATGAGCAGACACTTCATTTCAAGAACAAAAACCTTGTCTAAAGAAAGGAAAGGCGATATGTGGTTTTTTTTTTACCCAGTTGAACAAAGGCTTAAAATTAAAAGATTTGCACTGACAGTTAGGGTTGCCAGGTGGCTTGTCCAAAAATACTGGACACAATGGGGAAATATGTGATGCGCTCGAGAATCGTTGGTGGGGAAGAATGTTATTTATAAATGACCTGACTGTCAAGAGAGAGGGGATTTGGCCCGGGATTAAAGGGGTTACACCCCATTTAGCCACCCTCTACTCTCACCTGGGAAGCAAGGGGTTAACTGGACTGGGGTCCAGTAATGTGTTTTTGCCTTTGTAACAGGGGACTTATCCCTGTTCAGTAATGTGCCTTTAATCTAGCAGTGTGGTAGTTAATTACTAAACACCACCTGCCTGATTGCTTACAAAAGCCTGCCTTTGAGACAGGAAGTGACTCTCCTTAGCTCTGACTGAGAGCTGACCTTTGGAGCTGACCGGTCTTGAGCTCTGCACAGCAGAGCTGATTTCAAGACATAGGGAAAACTACTACACCTGAAGCTGAACCAGGAAGCGAGAAGATTTTCCCTCCAAGAAACAGATAAGACTTTTATTCTTAAGAGACTGCTTATATCTGCTTATTTTCATGCTATATGTTTTGGGGCTGCGAGACATGCTTAACTAATGGAGATGTGAATTAATTGCATAGGATTTCACTAGAAATACTCCCAAGTGAATGGAAGCTTTGTTTCCCCCCCCCCTGTGTTTGGATAATTTCCTGAGGAAAAGGAACAGGCACAATAAAGCCTATTATAATTTCACATTATAAAGCCTCCTAATTGTGTACCTCTGTGAACGTCCGTCTACATTTGGTGTCCGAGGTGGGACAAGAGGTGTCCTTGTAGTTAAAAAGGACCGGAGATTTTTATGTGAAATTTTTTTTTATGCTTTTTGCCTACAAACAGTCTGAGAAAAAAAAAACCTCATGCAGCAGAGATCAGAGTTAAAGGGACACACCACTGAAACTTACACTGCATTTAAACTTACAAACCCCCAGATGGACTCTTTGCCCCAATCCCAAGAGGAGAGAGACTGCTGAAGCAGCTAAAACTTTATTTGCCTATCACAAAGCGTAATATGGTCATTGAAATAGGGGTTTTGCCTTCCAGCCATAGTCAGGGTTCAAGAGTCAGCCCTTAAAAGGGACAGGTGTTTGTTGTTTTCAAAAGTTTCGCTGAAGCAGTGAATACAGATGGTGACCTACGAGTGGTACTGATTTTGCAAATAAAGGTTGCCACACCGCATAGGGCTACCAGCTGTGAATGGAGTATATGCAGAAAAGTGTGAAAATTGATACAAGACTGTGCTGAAGCAAGGGAATTTTTAGCAAACAAATGCTGAGTGTAAAATTGCACTATAGGGGAAAAAGTGATTTCTGAACTGTGTAAAAGGTTTTTCAAAACCAATTGCTGAATGTTGAGTCACCCTGCCGGGAATAAAAGAAATAGTCCACTGCAAAGAATGTTTTTTTTTTCTGCAAGTAAAAAAGTATGCCTATTATCTTGGGAGCAAAACAGACACCCAAAGTGTGAAGTGTGAATGCCATAATACCTAAAGATGAGACTGAAAATTACTGAACTCAGGCAGAAAACCAAATTGTGTTGCTGAAGCGGAAGAATTGCACCTTGCAAGTAAATGGTGTATAGCAAATAGACTTTTTTACCTAGCAACTGCACATCTTGTATACCTGATAAAAGAAAATGCATGCACAGTACTGCTGATATTGAAGAAAAAAAATTACCCAAGAAAGAAAAATCTACAGAGATGACTGTGAGAGCTACGACCTCTACAAGCAAAATATGCCTATCTGTAGGACTACCACAATTGGGGGTTCTAGCAAATACAGTGGCAACAGCTGCAATAGCACCTCCTGAGGTCAGGAAGAAAATTATACCTGATAGCCTAAAAATGGAGAACAAGATGCAGCGTTCATGTAATGAACCCTACCCCACGGAAGAGTGGCCCTTCCAGTCCAATAAAGGGGAAGACATCTCTTACGGGGAACCCGAACCGAGTCACACCCACAAAACACCCCAAGAATGGTGGGGGTGCCTGAAATCGGCACGAACAGAAAAGACCGCTCCCTTTGATGACGAATATGATCAGCAGGAGACAGAGCTGGAGCAGTGGATCACCGAATATTTCTGTCAGCTAAAGCAGCTGCAAGAAAAGCCTGGCGTATATAATGAAGCTGCTAAAATTTCAAATGAAGATGGAGACCCCAATATCCCTGAAGGGACGGTGTCATCCAAATCAAAAAGGCGGAAAAAGAAAAAGAAAAGCAGTTCTTCACTTACCGTGGAAGGAACAGACACGTCTGCAGATCCTGTGGAGGAAAAGGGGGACCGAGTTGCCCTGCATCCTAGAGAAAATGGAGAATTTGTCCCGTGGGTAACCGAATATCCACAGGGCCCAAGGCAGAAGTCGTGTACCCCAAAGAAGTGTCTGTCCGGTGCCAACAGTGAGGAACCCTCGACCAACCATCCCAGGGAAGTGGAGTCGGAGCCAGTGAGTGACGATCCCTTGACGAGCCCTGAAGATGCACTGCAAGCTGCCAGGCATGACTGTAATCTACTCTGTGAAGAATTGGAAAGGGAGAGAAAAAATAATGCTGAGCTACAGAAGACTGTGCTCGCAATTTACTCTGCGGCCAAGACCGAATTAGAGGATCTCAAGACTGAGCTAGATACTGCAAAGGCTACTATTTCCGCTATGGAGGAAAAGCAGAGACAATCTAATAAAATGGTAGTGTGGAAAGCATAAATAAGAAACACAGTCTGAGGTTATTTTGAAACAGAATAACACGTGAATTTATTCAAGTCAAGTGCACAACGGAGACAGCTTCAAAACAAAAGCTCTCTAAATAATAACACGATATGCCATATATTTATACCCTAAATCCTAAAGCTCCACCCCTTTATGGGGGGGCTTGCACGTCACTAAACATTACCTCATTTTGTAATACATAACAATATTAAAGTTGATGTCATTTTGTAATACATAACAATATTGTATAACTACCTGTCAGCTAGAAACCACTCTGGGGTTAAATGGGATGTGCCTATTCTGTCGCCTAGCAATATGTTATGAGAATAAATTCTACTGCAAGAATCTAAGCTTATCTCATGGGTTCTCATAACTTTTAGCCTGTTTACACTTTCAATTTGAAGCTGATTGGATGAGGAAGAGTCAATAAATTTAGCTAGGAGCAAAAATTCCATACCTCTGCTTCACACATTTGTTTATACAGAAATGAAACAGAAATTAGACTCACAAAGACAAGACAAGATGGCGGATTGAAATATTCACACAAAATGGCTTCATCCTAAATGCTGTTATGTTGTTATGCCAGACCCCCTAATGTCTCAACTTCGTCAGTCCCTCCTCTGATTCTTTAAAACATTGTTTTTTGAGAATTATTGGTATGATTTTAGTCCAGAAACACGTTGGGAGGCACAAGGGTGCTCCATCATTTCATAATGTTGCTTGAGGGTGTAGGACAGTGCACGCACGAGGGTGCCTGCCAAATGTAGTCATAGTCTCGTAGTATGGCGTTATAGCCAAATTCTTTTCCAGAGTTAGAACATTGTACTTGGCATCTTCTTTCTTCAAGGGACTGCTGTAGATTGGTTCTGCAAACAATGGCATCATGTCTGCAGAGGGGGTTGCATATTTGTGGATCATGCCTTTGACAAACGTAACACAAACATAGAAGACAACGAGTATCACAATCATACACATTCAAAAATTTCGCTCCTAGTGATCCTACCAATCAGTCAGCCCCAAAGGGTCCCAGTCTGTGTCACCTTCCTTCCTAAGTCTTTCTTGAATTTCTCCTATCTTATCTAACTCATGTTGTACCTTGCCACTCTGATCTTGGATGAAAACACAACATTTTTCTTTAATTAGGGCATATACACCTCCTTTTGATGCTAAAATATAATCTAAAGCCATTCTATTTTGTAAGGCCATAAGCCTGATCTGAACCTGTTCTTGGTTTAATGATGAAATTAAAAACTGCAAAATTAAGGCCACATCCTGCCTGTAAATTGTTATCTGACTGAACATACATTTTTACACAGGTTTCATTGGTTGGTGGAGACACTTGACCCATAAATTGATTCTTGTTCCTAGTGTGTGATACACCCTTTAAAGAGGTTCCCTTAAAAAAATGGGAAAATACAGAAATTATACACATAATACTAAAAACCTTATTTTATGCAAGCAACCTTTCTTTGGATATGCAGTTGCTAGATAAAGGAAATTGCATCTATCTCTATCATCATATACTTTCAGCTATTACTGAGAATTGAAGGGGTTTGGTATCTGTGGAAGCGAAATGCATGATCCTCACCCCTGCACGCATTGTATACATCATTCACTCAGAATATCAGAACAGACAATGTCTGCGATGGTCAACATGGCTGACTTATGATCCTATCCTTGTGGCTGACACACCCCCTGGGTGACCCCCTCCTCTCGGTGGAGTGCAACACACTTTTGGATCAAAGTTTTGCTGCATATGACACATACATAGAGAGTGATGAGTACTGCCAAAACACATACAAGAGCTTTCACAAGCCACGCTTCCAGGAAACCAATCCTCCCATCAAGGCTCAATTGTACATACACCTTAAATTTCTAACTTAAACACACTCTAAAGAATAAAAAATATTGAGTCTCTGAAAAATAAAATGTTCTGATAGAAATCAGGAATATTGAGTCTCTAAAAAATAGAATGTTTTGAGTCTTTGAAAAAATGAAATGTTCCTGATAAGACCAGGCCTCTGCCTGGTATCTTATTTTCCTCGTTGGTTAACGGTCAAAGTTTATGTCTCGTCAAAACGTTAACTTGATGCGGCTGTGCTTTAGATGACTTTGGTCTTTGGTGGAGCTGGAATGAGCTTTACTGTACTTTGGGTCCAGGGAAAGAACTCTGCCACTTTAATTGCTGTAGTGGTGGTTAGTATGGGCCCTTTCATCTGGGATGAAGAGCATGCTTGTTTAGGAACTACTTGACCTTTAACTCCGTCTCGTGTGCACGGGTGCACTTTTATCATACCTTATGCCTAGAGAGACTCAAAAAATATATTAGTGGCATACAATACTTATTAATTGTTTTATTACCAATAGATGGTCCTTAATTTGTTCCTTTGAACTACTGATAGTCATAAGTCATCCCATAAGTGTCTCATAGGGAGATAATTTATACCTAGGAACAAATTCTTGTATCAATGTGTTTACTACTGTCTTAACATCCGCATATAGACAGAGGTATCTCCTATTAATGCTCCTCATATTTAAAACTAAGCAGCTAATGTGGACTTTACTGTACTACAATCTAAGTTCCTAAGGCTTTGGGCCTCAGTCATTGTCAAACCAATTGCTTCCATAATCAACTCTATCCTGTCTACAGGCCATATCCCTAAGACCTGGAAATCTACCAGAGCTGTCCCAATCTTCAAAAGTGGGGACAAAAACACTGTCTCAAACTACAGACCAATATCTCTTCTCCCAATACACACTTGCTCTCATTCATGCCTCACTATCATCTCCTCCGATGCAAATGGTATCAACCTTTTCATAAAATACTAACTAACCTTAAAACTTGCCCCACAAATTAAACATCCCAATAGCCTGCACTCATGGCTATTATTTCACACACAGTCACTCCTACCACACCCATTGTGGCCAAGCACTGCCATCTACAGCACTTATTCCCTCACCTGCTATCTCTGTAAATTTCCCTTAAACCTTAGATTGTAAGCTCTTAAGGGCAGGGATTTCCTTTCCTATTGTCTGATTTTGCTGCACTTACTATTCTATCATAATTCCCTCTACTGTATTCTTTATGAAGTGCTGAGAACATTTTTGACGCTATATATATAAAGTCATACATTGCAATACACTACTATCCAAAGTCATGGACAAAAATGTGTTCACTCCCAATTAAACAATTACTATACTAAGACAAATACCCCTAGCAAATTCCAGTCAGGCCTCCACCCCAAACACTCCATTGTAACTATTCTGCTAAAATGTGAAATGCCTTGCATATAATATATACCCTGCTCACTTATGTAATTGTATTTGCCACTATATATCACCTGTCCTTTAACTCTATACCTAGAACATATCCAAAAATGAGAGGTGACTCCCAATGCACCACTTTGGCAAAACATTCTACAAATATTTTAACAATAACTACTGCTTATAATAAAATTGTACACCTATGGAAAAATAAATGGTTAAAAGTTATAAAATATATCACATATTCAGTTAATAGACAAATGATTTTGTATAAGACTTCACACTAATGTCTTGCTTTATATAATCTCTTTTCACAGTGCTGAGCACACGGTCAGCTTTATCATTTTAAAGACACTCTGCATATTCATCTGACTAAAGAAAAAATATTTTCTATAAGACTTGTTTCCGGGCAAAGAGCCATTTTGTTTCTGGGCGTTTCGCCAATTGACCCTGAAAAGATAAGATAAAGGTACACCACGGCTTCCTCCTGAAAAATAATTATTATTGGATTGGAACTTTTGCTTAAAGTTTAAATACATGGAGCTTTATCCAGAGCCCTAAGAACTACATTTTTTTTTTGACCTTTCAAAAATTAACTAACGGGCTTTTATATAGCTGAGGTTCATATAACTTCTTAACACACAAATAACGCCACACGCTCATGCTATCTCCCTCCACTCAGTTCTCTTTAATGCCTTCTGTATGAACTTTCATAGTTTCACTGATTTAATTCACTACAAATTTATGCTATCCTGTTGCAATTCTGTCCTTTCTCAAGCTACACAAACCTATTTCTTTCCATTAATCAACACTCATAAGTCTACCCCACACAAATTCTTAACTTCTTCTCACCTCAGGACTTTTGCTGACTATTTTTAAGAAAGAGGTTGAATCCATACACCAGAACATTCCCTCTTTTTCCTCCTATCCTACTTTGCTTCCAACTCTCTACCTGCTTTCCTTGACTCTTTTTCCACTGTCTCAAAAGAGTGTCACCATCACTGTTGATCTCCTTTTCTCCCTCTAATCTGCTACATTTCCATTCTCCTTCAAACATGTAATAGTTATACCATGACTCAAAAATAGCAAGCTTGACCTACCTCTCTTTCTAACTACTGAACTTGTCTTGCATTCTCCTGCTTGCTCCATTTTCTCACACCCATTCTCTCCTTAACCCTCTACAAAATGGCTTCATCCTAAATGCTATTATGTTGTTATGCCAGACCCCCTAATGTCTCAACTTCGTCAGTAGCTACGCTAAAGCGGAAGTATGAGGAGGCACTGAAGCAGATGACAGTCTTCCAGCAAGAGGTTCACACTCTTCGCATAGAGCTGAATGCCTCACAACAGGAGGTCAACAGTGTCCGGATAGAGGTGGACGTATCTCAGAAAGAGGTTCAGACACTCCGCAGAGCACTGGATGCCTCACATCATGAGACCAACAGCTGCCGCACAGACCTGGAAGTTTCCAGAAAGGAACTACACAGTCTCACTGAGGAGCTGGACATTGCTAAAGAAACTATTGGTAATCTTGAAACAGATCTCAAAGTCTCTCAGAAGGAGCTTCAGACCCTCAACCTAGAGAAGGAAGTCTCTCGCCAGGAGATTGTCATTCACAAAGCAGATGTGCGTAAATGGAAGTAGGACTGCAAAGAGGCCCTGAAGAATACAGAGACTGAAAAAGGAGAAAATTCAAGATTAAAAAGAGAAAACTGAAAGAAGAAAATTTTCAGTTAACAGAAGAAGTCAAGGAAAAGTTTGACGCAGAGCACCGACTGCAGAACCAACTGCAAGGTCTGCGTACACACCTCCAGTATGCTGAGGAGAAGCAGCAAACGCTACAGGAAGTAAAACTGCAGGCTGCTAAAGAGGTACAAGCGCTGCAGGACCGTCTGAATACCCAGTACGTCCCCACAGAGCAGTATGAGGAGCTAAAGGCCACGCTGCATGTCTTCAGAGCATCGTTGGAAGCGGAGCTTCGATACCAGGTGACTCTGTATGAGAGGGAGCGTGAGAAGGCTCCGAAACTGGAGCAAGAACTGGAGAGACAGAGAGACTGTTCCATTCCTTTGAGTCAGTACACCAAGGAGAAAACAGACGCAGCGGCAACCTTGACGACAAAAATTACAGAGCTCCGGAATATGAAGGAGACTCTGATACAGATTCCTCCAATATGGAAAAAGGTATTGGCTCTGCCCAAGCACCAGTATCCCACAGTAACTAATGCCCGTAAGGACAAGGGTACAGTGAGAGTTGGGGACTCCACGCAACTTCAAAACAAAATTACGAAGTTTGAGCCACCAAAGAAAGCACTAGCCAAACCTACAGCTGCCCAACAGGCAACAAACAGAGGTAGGAGTGCAGAATCAAAGCCAGAAGAATCCTTAGCTGAAGAAGCTGAACTGGCGACTCCGTGGTGTGGAGAAGCTGCAGAAATACCACTTCAAGAGCAGAAAACTCTAAGGGCTAGTCCAAACTGCTCTACAACTGTTGCCATACACTTTGTCTACAAAAAGAGGAGTGCCCGACGCAACAGAAATCTCAAGACCGCGCACGCGATAAAAATACTTTACGTGGAAAGAGTCCTCCTCGAGCGACTGAGGAGTGCTGATCTCAAGCATCTTCGGGAGGAGACAAAAATAAACTGGAGAAAGGGCTCCAATTCCAGCGGGACAGAGGGTTCTCTTCCTCCATCTACTCTCATTCAAGTCACAGAAAGATCTCGAATGAGAGTGGAAGGATGGGCTTTGGCCGTGGTAAGCCCGAGCTTCCCAAAAACAGGGGAGGTATGTAACAGGGGACTTATCCCTGTTCAGTAATGTGCCTTTAATCTAGCAGTGTGGTAGTTAATTACTAAACACCACCTGCCTGATTGCTTACAAAAGCCTGCCTTTGAGACAGGAAGTGACTCTCCTTAGCTCTGACTGAGAGCTGACCTTTGGAGCTGACCGGTCTTGAGCTCTGCACAGCAGAGCTGATTTCAAGACACAGGGAAAACTACTACACCTGAAGCTGAACCAGGAAGTGAGAAGATTTTCCCTCCAAGAAACAGATAAGACTTTTATTCTTAAGAGACTGCTTATATCTGCTTATTTTCATGCTATATGTTTTGGGGCTGCGAGACATGCTTAATTAATGGAGATGTGAATTAATTGCATAGGATTTCACTAAAAATACTCCCAAGTGAATGGAAGCTTTGTTCCCCCCCCCCCCCCCCCCGCTGTGTTTGGATAATTTCCTGATGAAAAGGAACAGGCACAATAAAGCCTATTATATTTTCACATTATAAAGCCTCCTAATTGTGTACCTCTGTGAACGTCCGTCTACAGCCTTGCTTCAGCCATCCAACTGTTTATTCCCCTGTATAAATGTATTGTTTCTGTGCCAGTGTCTGCACCACACACACACTGGGGCTTAAGGGGTTAAGGAGCTGCAGTTTAGGAAAATACAAATATGTGGTGTCTTTTCAGAAATATCGGCTTCAACAGACTTGATTGAAGTTGGGTGTGAAAAGTACAGAGGGGGTTTGGTGTATGTTAACACATCTTGTTGGTAGAGAAAGCTAGGCCCATGTCTGGGGCATTGGGTGTGAAATCTAGCACCTGTGACAAATGTTCTCTACACAGGAGTCCCTGCTTCAAAGGATTTATTGACCAGGGGTTATGGGGGCCAGGGGTGCGGTTACCCAAGGAGATATCAGAATGAATGACCTTTTAAATTTAAGAATACGTGAGATGTCCTCGGCTGAACGTGCTAAAAATTACATTTGTAACCGGGGGACCGAGCCGCAAATAACGATTACAGACACATGATGTCTAGCAGGTCCTAAGAGACAGATATTAATATCTCTCTTAATTTTAGTATTACACGGTAATATTTAGTCTTATTGGGAGCGTCATACGTGCCGGAATGTATTAATATGTCTCGCGTGCCAGTAAGTACTACTGAAGTTATGAAGTTATTTAGATAGGAAAAGCAGTTTTTTAAACGTCCTTGGGTGGGAGGAGTTTTACTCTGTGGAAAACAGTAAACCTCAACACTGATTTATGAGAGGGGCTGGATTTAGGTTGTGTTCAAAGGGAAATAATTGTATAAGAACCAGGCTCAGCCTATGGCTATTGTCTTTCGTGTCTTTTGTGATTTTCAAGATTGCTGTATGAACTGCTAGTCACGATTTCTGACTATTTCATCATTTCCAGCTTAAGTGAGTGTCTATATTTTGTCTGTTATTTGTATAATCTCGTGTGTTCACCTTTTTAAAGGAATAAATTATCATATCTAAGTCTCGTTCAGTTCAACCCAGTTATATTTGGTGTGTATTATTAATAGCCTGTCTCAAAGCTACCGTCACACTGACTGTTACATAATTTTTTCTAAATTTCCCTCCAAGTATTCACCAATTTGCACCAATTTATATGCTGTTTTGTAAAATATCTGGGGAGGAGTCTTGGGAGGGTGTCCCCTTCCGAGAATTTTTTTAGGAAATAGAATATGAAATAGTGCAAATTGGTTCATGCATGGAGTGAAATTTAGAACAAATGACGTAATGATCAGATCATTTATAAATAACTTACCTGCAGTCATACTGTATATGGCGAGCAATTCTAATGCTTAATGCTCCTCCCACAAATTCCAAGATTGTTGCACCCCTCCTCATCCTCTCTCTCCCCCCTTATCCTCCCACCCCCTTGTTCTCTCACTCCCCTCATCCTCTCTCACCCCCTCCCCTTATCCTCTCTCACCCCCACCCTTCATCCTCTCTCACTCCCCCTTCATCCTCTCACCTCCCCCCCCCCACCCTTCATCCTTTACCATCCACCCCTCCCTTCATCCTCTCTTCCCCCCTCCCTGTCATTACTACCCTCACAGGACAGCCAGAGAAAACACACACACACACACACACACAAAACAGTACAAATACACACACACACATACACACACACACACCAGGACAAAATAGAACAAATATACACAGGACATTCTAGTCCATTACATCTTGCTTGTCTCTCCCACTGTCTTCCTAGTTTAAAATCTCCACCCTCTTTATCATCCTCCCCCCCCCCCCCAACACACAAGATCCCTTTTTGTTGAAGTGCAATCATCCATCCCTAGTATGAAGATAGCATCTTCTAGAGGAGGACTCCCAGTGCTTCAAAAACCCCAAACCCTACTTCCTATGCCACATTTTTGTTTTTAGAAAGGAAAGGTATACAGGGATATACCAAAAACTGTAAGTAAGAATAGGAAGGACGTTAATCCAGAGAGAAATTGCTATTCAGGAAGAATTTTTTTCCGCCCCAATGAGACATCATTGAATAATGTTTCATTGGGGTTTTTTGTATAACCCTCCTTGCTCAGCACTTAATGAGTTTACATCAGTTGTTTATGTACATGGCTTTGCTCAGTATCTCATACATTGTCAGGGTGCTGGATCCATGCAGGCTGGGCTTGGATATGCTGATGGAATTATAATGGGTGCTAGAAACTTTTAAAGTACAAACAGGAACTTTATTAACAGCCATTGATAATGCTCTTCACATTTGGGCACACCACTCTTCTGATATATTTACAGAGTTTTTACTATTTACTTCTTCCCTAGATACCCTCATCTTAATACGCTAGGGAGGTACTTAGGCTTGTTTCCCTTTGATTAGCTGAATTGTCCCTCTTCTGTATAGCGTCCAACATGTCCCATTACTAGTGAGCCCCTTGCTGGCATTGGCCAACATTCTGTTTCTTCGGAATCAATATCTCAGTACTGTACACTGACTTCCACATCTGGACAGAAAGTCTGAGTCAGCTACGGACCTTCCTATTGGGTTGATCCGACTGAAGGACCTAAAGTTCCTATCTAGGAAACCCCTTTTGTGCATAGGCTCCTCGTATCAGAACCAATGGATTAATCATTTCCATTGCTACAGACGATATCTAGGTATTACACGTTCCCTAACTATAAAACAACAAACTAGGACAGCTCAATCTTAGTACACATCTACTGTATAAACAGAACATGTTTACATTATTAACAGTGAGGCCCCTCCAACTGCCACTCCCAGGATCCTAGTTCTAGAACCTTCAGGCACGCTATATATACCCTGATAGGTACATCACTGGTCACCAAGCATACAG
Source organism: Ascaphus truei (assembly GCF_040206685.1). Classification (NCBI taxonomy): domain Eukaryota; kingdom Metazoa; phylum Chordata; class Amphibia; order Anura; family Ascaphidae; genus Ascaphus; species Ascaphus truei. The sequence continues at coordinate 78,504,744 of NC_134489.1, forward strand.
TGGATATAGCCTCTTTTTGCCAGGTCACTCTATACATGTGAAGGGAGAGGGGCGTTACTCTGCCTGAGCCCACACAGTTAACCCGTTAAGGCCATTAATCTGTTGCACTACTAGTAGTCCCTAGGGGAGCTACATTTGTTTGCCTTCCTCTGGATACATACTGTATATTGTAAATACAAATATGATGAGTATCAGTCGTCTAAATTTAACAGAAGTATAATCCGTGGTGCTAAGAACTGTATACAGCTGTAGTGATAATGTTATGAAGATGATGAATCCTACATGAGGTCTGGGATATATTCTTGATTGTAGGGGGGTACTGGGTGTGGTATCCTAGTTGGTAAACCACCATAGATGGCACTCAAATTGTCCAGGAACCCAAAGGCTAATGATCACCCCAATGAACAGTACCCTAATTCCTTTGTGGAATAATGATATGACCATGTAGCAAGCAAGAAAACTCACGAGTCTCAGCAGCGTCCATGTTGATCCCACCAGACCTCTGGGTGTGCCTCCGTCCTTGGAGATGTATGCAGATAGAAGAGAGAAATGGCAGAGCACAACCGGAATCATCCAAACAAGAAAATTAGGAGGAAAGTGCGTTATCCATAAAAAGATTTAATAGTCATGGAAGGAAAAAGGGCAAGGCATTACCCTACCAGCATGTTTCGTGCTACACAGAGCACTTTATGCTCTTGATGCCTTGATAAAGTGCTCTGTGTAGCACGAAACATGTTGGTAGGGTAATGCCTTGCCCTTTTTCCTTCCATGACTATTAAATCTTTTTATGGATAACGCACTTTCCTCCTAATTTTCTTGTTTGGATGATTCCGGTTGTGCTTTGCCATTTCTCTCTTCTATCTGTGTCTAAATTTAACATAGGTTGAACTCAATGATAATATGTGTTTTTGCAAACACCTCTACTATGTTACTATGTAATTACAGATCTGTGCAAGGTTGCTCGTAGGTGGGTTCTGAGGAGGCACTGTAGTGAAAATTTATACTGGTGATGAAGATAGATTAACTGGAAATAACAGGTGTAATTTGTCTATATCTATAAGGGATGCCCCATTATTCAATTCTGTGATACGTTTACGGATGGTCCAGTTCCAATTCGATGGTAGAGGACTGTGTAGTAGAGTGAAGTGGATACATGGCATAGGGGAGGACCTTCGTCTGGATTGGAAGAGCAGCAGAATATGGGATCAGCCAGAGACTCTATAGAAAGGTTTGATAGGGTAAACTGTAGGTGATGGATGAAAGTGAGCAAAATAGATATCACCTTACATTCCCAGGCCCTGACAGATGAATCAATCCTATTGGCATACCTCTTGCAGAGGGGAGAGAGAGGGTGGCCGGGGGCAGAGCCTGCTGGAGAAAAGGATGGTTGGGGGCAGAGCCTGCCTGAAGAGGATGGCGGGAGATGAGCCTGTCCATAGAGGAAGAAGGACAGAGACAAAGCCTGAATGGTAGGGGGTGGAGGGATGGTATAACAGGGAAAGAGGAATAGGGTTTAGCTAAGGTGAGAGGCTGAATATCAATAAGGGAGAAAGCTCTGCAGCAAGCAAAGTTTAGGTTGCTGGGAAGTCAGACATTAGCTGGTGTGGCACATTGAGTCAGCAGACGCTGAGGCATCAAACTGATGAAGATGAGGAGCAGATGGGTATTTAAGGAGATTGGGGAGAGAATTGCGGCCACTCACCACAATCACAGGCATTTAGCATAACAAATATCATTAGAAACACCCGATTATTTTCCACTGTGATACAAAAAAACAGGTTAAAACCTAGAGATATTTTGCATTGCAGAGGATAAAAATGAATTAGTCAGTTATCAAAATGATGTTTTTTTTATGGAGAAATACATTGTTTCAATTTCAACTGAGTGGAAGAGGAAGTGCAGTAGTGGGCAACATTATATATTGCATACTGAACTGTATATGCATGTGTGGCCCTTGACCTCTCTAAAAGGCCATGCATTACCAAATTAATTCTGGAGCGGTGACGATATCCCTGCAGCCAACATAATGGCAGCTTTATATGTCCCACGTCACGTGGGCCAATAGGAAGCTGTGACTTCATCTATTGCAGCTTCCCATTGGCCAGCATGACCAGGACATTCGAATTTTACATGGACAATGGCATCCCCTACAGAGGTAAGTATCTCTGGAAGCACGGGTCCCTGGAAATTAGCACAGTTCAGCTCCGGAGACCCCCTGCTTCAATCCTGTGCATAAAAAGACTAAAATAATTCTAAACGCAATGCAGCCTGTTCTGCTGCTTTAAATCATATGAGAAATATTATTATATTGTTCTTGCATTATCTAAATGGGATGGTGTATTTTCTCAGGTAGTAATGCAGCCGACTCTGCTTTAATTGACTCTTACAGGCATTTTGCCTGCTACCTCCAATCATCTACATGAAAATCCTGGCACAGAAATACAGCTCTTCATTCCAGATACATCTAAAGCACGAGAATAGAATTCTGATTTTCTTGAAATTCAATCAAGGCCTTGTATTTATATATACACTGGGTAATGAAGGAAAATACACGATCAACTCTTGGAGTCATTTTCTCATTGCTGTAGAAGGTGCAATCACTCTTACATAAAGATACCTAATAATATATCGTTTTTCTTATCCAATATGTTGCAAAGTAACTACACAGTGCCGGAAAACATTTCAGCTCCATTAAAATGAATGGAATTGACATTTTCTCCAGCACAGATGTGAGGATTCGGGGTCACGACGGCCGTAGCGTGACCTCCCCTCACCTCATGTTGCGCCCGCTGCTGCAGGGCATCTCCCTCGCCGGTCCCATCCGGTCCCCGTGGTTGGGGGACTCCCTCCTCGTCCCTGGCGGGCGGCCGCTGTTCCGCAGGCGGCTGTAGCTATGGCAGCTGCTGCTGCTGCTCTTGGGCGCGCGCTCCCCCTCATTACGGAGCGCGCGCCGGATCTAGTTAATTTATTCATTACTCCTGCAGTGAGGTTCTGCCCCCAACACACATACAGCCTACAATTATGGCCTAAGACTGCTCACCTGTATTCTTCTCTAGGCAGCCTATCCAGGACAGCTCCATGCACTCCTCCAGGTCTGCCTCCTCTTCCTATTCGCCAGCCACACTATATAATGCCTATCCTGTCATTCCCACATCGCTCGACATAGGGCCTCATGCAGTAAGCGTTGATAAGGGAAATATGGCCATGTTATAGCCAAAATTGGGTTTGAGATTCAGTAAGCGCCGATAAGTGCTTCATATCGCCAGGTTTCGGAGCCGATAATTTGGTTATGGCCAGTCGCCTGCCGATAAGCCTGTTTTCGACACTGATCGCCACTTTTTTAAATCGGCTGGATTCAACAAAAAAAAACAGCTTATCGGGGCTGATCGGCACTACGAAATTGAGATGTTATGGCCGATTTCTCCCGCCAACTAAAGTTGGCAGTTTGGACGGGAGAACGATCGCTAAGGCTGCCGGAACGGCACTTAGAAAAAAAACATCTTCTGTACATCAATGGAAGTCAATGGAGCGGGGACGTATAACAGTATAGTACTGTTTACGTTTCATTGCTCACAATACAAGGGGGATTTGCATTACAGTGTGGGGGCATTCCCTGCATTGTGTCACAGCTGATGTGTCTTATTTGCATAACATTCGACTTTTACATGTTTGCAGCATTTGCGGGTCACATTACTCATCATGTGATGATGTGGCAAGGGAAAATACTATACTACACTCTTAAAGGAGAACCTCACATCATATCACACATTTTACTCAACTCAGCGACAATTATTTACATGATGTCACACATGTCACACATGTCACTCATACACAGTATATTCATCTTCCTTTACATTACACAATGCTTGTAATGTGACACGCATCTTTAAACGTTCATGTACATCTGTCTTCTCATGTTTACATATACTTTTGGGTCCTCCCTATTTTCATGACGTCACTTATTGGACGCTCAATCACATTGCATGTTTACATTGTAACCGTTGCATTACAAGCACTTCAACCTAACTTATACACACATGTACAGTAATTCATCATTGGGACACCTTGTAAACTCATTCTATACCAACTATCCTCCTTACACAAATGCATGCATATGCACACGACTATTCATTGTTGCCAACATGTCACAATAACATGGATAATTACACATGTTACACAAAACTTTTCCCACGTCAATCTCAGCCTTTTTGTCTCATTACATGACTGACTCTTGCGTTCACAAGTGTTACATGCATTGCACATGCAACTATTTATTTGCAAGCAATCTTTGTACAAAGCTTCACGTCACATCATTGCCAAATATCATCATTCCCTGCAGAATACACACAACAAATACTTAGAACAACAAGTGCACACAGCTTGCCACAGAAGTACTTTATTATGTTAATGTAACACCTTGCATTTTACTATGTCACCTGACATCATCACATACCTATTTAAAGGACGCACATTACCTGCTCATTCACAGCTACTCATTTCAAAATGTTGAGATTGTTTAGGAGACGGAGGAACATTCTTTTCTATGACATGCTTGATGATGAAGACAATCATATAGGGCAAGGGAGGGACACACCGAGGGACAGTGACAGTGACGCGGATACGACAGGGACAGGGAGAGGGACAGGCCGAGGGACAGGTAGAGGGACAGGAGATCAGAGGAGAAGACAGAGGAGACAACTTGTGCCTCGTCCGCGTCTGTACAGGGAGAGAACCCTGTTAGATGGGATGAGTGAGGAGGAGATTGTAAGTCGCTATCGTTTGAGTTCAGCAGCAATCTTATCCCTTTATGAGGAGATAAGGGGGGATTTAGATTTTTTCACAGCCAGAGGTCGTGCAGTCCCTGGGCTTGTTAAAATGCTGTGCTCATTACATTATCTTGCTTCCGCGTCATACCAGACAACTGTGGGCATAGTGGGCGGGGTCTCGCAATCTACATTCTCGCGGGCCTTGACCCAGTTTCTCTATGCACTCAATAGACGCGCTAGGAATTATATTCATTTTCCTACAGAGGCGACAGAGTGGCTGGAAGTCAGGACTGGCTTTTATAATATAGCAGGGATACCATGTGTGCTGGGTGCAATCGATTGCACACATGTTGCTTTGATTGCACCTAGTCAGAGTGAGCATGTGTACCGCAATCGGAAGCACTACCATTCACTCAATGTACAGGTGGTATGTGATGCCACGATGAGGATAATGCATGTGGTACCCAAGTTCCCTGGTTCCAGTCACGATTCCTCTATCCTGAGGAACTCTTCAGTCTTCCATGCGTTCGAAGAGGGACATTTTGAACCTGGTTGGCTGCTGGGTGAGTACATATTTACATGTTCTAACACAAAACACATGTTGATTTAGGAATGTTGGCATTGTACAATTTGATCACTAATGTCAGCTTATGTGTGCTCCATTCATTATAGGTGACTCAGGATACGGAATTAGGCCGTGGCTCTTGACTCCGGTGCTAAACCCTCAAACTGAAGCAGAGGACAGGTACAATGCAGCCCATATATCTACAAGATCTGTTATAGAGAGGACATTTGGCCTACTCAAGACCAGGTTTAGGTGTCTGGACAGAACTGGTGGGGCTCTTCTATACAAGCCTCAAAAAGTGTCTGATATTATCCTTGCCTGTTGCATTTTGCACAATGTTGCACTCAGGCACAATGTACAGTCAGACCTAGCTGAGGCTTTGGTAGACGAGCATCCCACCCATGTAGCTGCTGAAAATGAACAAACAGCCAGTGGTGGCCAGACACGACAGAATCTCATCAATTCATTTTTTTCTTGTAAGTACAAACTCATATGTTCCTAGTACTACTTTTATAGTTTAATTATGTTATATTAACAATAATGTTTCTTTATATAACCTTCTGTTAGGACACAGATGAATATGGGTTGCACACCTTTCTTTTCTCTGCTGTGTGCACAAAGGGATGTGGCACCGGTATGTTATTGTTGCACAGGTTATATAATCCCTCTTCAATTGTACTTTAGTTGTGTGTATGTGAATACAACTTGGGTAACAAAGCAATAATATTTTAGCATTGTGTTATTCCTTATGCTAAGACAAAACACATATTATGCCCATAATCATTCATGCTTCTAGTATGCTTACATACAATGTTATTGGTGCAGTGTAACATGTACATCCATATGATGTGTACACCAGGCTGATTTACATTTTGAATGTCATGAAATATACATGGTGTTGTACATTTAACACCAAATACACACTTTGCTGTGTTGTTTACGGTACTGAAGATGGCATGTCAATGTTTGCAATTTATATATTGTTCCTTTGCATTATAGGTATATCTCCAGTATGACTGATCATGGTATGTATATTTGCTGACATCTCTCATAAGATGTGGCTACCTCAATCTTCCTATAATTATTGGAACTAAAAACCCAACATATTGGTTTAAACACAAATGTTACATATATGTACTTTCTGTATCATGTATATGCATTTAGCTACTCTTGAGCTTTCATGTGCATTGTATTACAAAATGATTACTCACATTTCATCACATTTTATGTATGTTTCCTTATAATTTCCATTAATGTAATATAGAGGTGGTTGGAGAAAAGGGGATAACTGTACTTATTTGTTTACTTACGGGAGCACATTCATCACTAGCATAGACACACTTTTTAAGACAACTGTTTGTGTCTCTATCAATTGGTGTAGGATCCATGTATAACACCGACAAATGATAACACCAGCTTTATTATGGTAGCTTATATCATCATATTGACTATACTATGTATTTCTAAACGATTAATAAACACAGTAAACTATAGTTAGTTAGGTTAATGAAATATACACAGAAACGTACTTCATAACATGATGGTGATGTCATATTCAGAACATCATGCATTGGAGGGGACCATAACATCTGGCCAGTAACATTATTTGCTACAGTCCCAAACCATTTTATCTACATACCCATGTAACAAGAGATTTTAAAAATAAATGGCTACTTGGTTGTAAGTGTCCTTTACATTGGGAGAAGGAGTGGCTCACTGAGTAAAGACACACACTGGCACTGATAGTTTGAAGCAGGGGAGTCTGGTTCAATTCCCGGTGTGGGCTCCTTGTGACCTTGGCCAAGTCACTTTATCTCCCTGTGCCTCATGCGGCAAAAAAACATTTGTACGTTCCACGGGCCAGGGACCTCAGGCTGAAACATGTGTCTGTAAATCGCTGCGTACAACTAGCAGCCCTATACATGAACATGCTCATATTATTATTATTATTGTTACATAGTTTCGACAGTCATACGTTCCATTACATATTAGAATACACAAATGTGTTAGCAGAGTGGGAATGGTTGTTATATATAAAACACACCATGTCATAAAATGTTAGTAGTCATTAAAGAACACTCAATAAAAATTCATGAGGCACTCTTTTGCAACATCATTATGTTAATTAAGTGCTTATGCAATATAGGCATAAGGGTATCACATTTTTAATTGTTTGTTAATAAGCGCTGCAAGCAATATAAAATTAGTTCCATATGTAGTATAGTAGTCGGTGGCTCCTCCTCACAATCATCTCATATAAAGGTAGACTCTTCTGAAATCATACATTGATCCGATTGTATCTTCCCCGACATCTCTGAAATACAGCAAACACATGATGGTCAAAGATGGCACCTTACTAGATATGCATCCGTGACAACGCGTTACGCAGCTCTATATGATTGTGTAGATACACACGTCACTCACTTATATGTTAGAAGTAAAACTGTTCATCAGTATGTAATGTTTCTTTAAATTTGTAGCAGGCATAACTATGTATAAGAAGTGAACGTTGCCTGTATACTGAAAGATGTGCGCGCACATCTTTGTGTGCGCACGCACTTCACGCTTGGCTCCACTAACTGTTAGCGCATGCGCAAAACAAAGCGTACGTTGTGCGTTCAATACATGTTGAAAATACCAGTAAACATAACATCTTTATTTCAAATACAATGAAGACGAAACTACATTCGTTCTAAACGAGTACATCTGTATTCTTTTTAAACAGACGTGTTTGAACAGAAAGCACGGCCGATAACACAATGCGCAAATGCAATACGTGTGACGTCATGTTAAGCCAGCGTGAAACGCACGCTAACACTCCTCCCACTCAATTAACATTCGGCTAACGCCCAGGGTACGCCTACAAACACTGAGCCGCACGCATCACACACTGCAGTTACCGTTACTATAACAAAACATGACAGCCAATAGGCTTTGAGGCGCGCACGTCGCTTGGGGGCGGGACTTACATCACTAATCCTTTTTAAGGACGCCTTGGCCCATGACAAGGGTCCCACGTCATACGTGGTGGACCCGGTTTTCAATGTTGTAGATGTTGCATGATAACAAAACAGGTATGTGTTAGAGTAATGGTAAAATGTTGCTAATATGTTTAAAGGGATAGGAAAGTACGTATATTTATTCCGTCAGCAATGTGTACTACTCTTTCAGGTCCTACTATATTGTATTAGGAAACAATTTGTTTGTGATCGCTACATGTTATGCAGTCTGCAATGTTACGCTGTATCCACGCATTGAAAGTGAAAATGGTGGTTACAAAAAAAAAAAAAATTTAAACGCAGAGTCAACGCATAACGATTGTTATATTTACCATTCTTCTAGAATTAACTCTTCGCCTGGCTGCAACTGGTCGCTCCAGAAATGCAAGCCATTTTCATCCACGCTTAACCCAACCGCTGAATCCAGTATGGCACATATCTCCTCCAGGATGCGCTCATAGGAATCGCCACTGCTTTCTTCAAATAATTGGTCGGGAGGTAGGTTCATTTCTTCCGGTTCCCATTCCAATGCAATTTCAGCTGAAAGGCTTGGTACATAATCATAGTACTTTTGTTCTTGTACAATGTGGGTTTCAGGAATGGAGGCTGCAGATATTGCAGCACGTATCGATTCAAACGGATCAGTAGTAGCGGATACATTGCTATTGCCATTAGGAATAAATATGCCTTTCACGACAATATAAGTGCCGTCTTTCAGGATAAATTGTTTTTCCGGGGCAATCTTCCAGAAACCATAGGTGTGTTGTAGCTTATCCTGGTCACGTTCAAAAAAGTCATTACTTGATAAAGTGAATCTTATTGAGGAATTAAAATTCCGTGCATGCTTACGGTCTTGGTAATAAGGATATTTTGCTCGAATGAAATCATCGATTTGGCGTGTGCTTGCTTTCTGTCCGCGACTGTTCAAGATGGCTTCACAGATCATGTACTTATACCCTAAAAGGGGATTAATATTGTTAACGAATTCATCAGCCATGTCTGAGTAGCACAAAAGCTGTGTGCAGGTCTGTGTTATTTGCTCATCAAAATGAATGTGCTGAATGGCTAACAAACTCCTGTTTTTCCTTGTCAAGGTCAACAAAAGTAACTACTTTGACTCCTTATTTCAAACGCCAATTGGATTTGTTTGTCTAATTGGGTTAACAGTTGTGGTTCGTGATATGGGACTGTGGGAGAAACATTTCTCCTTCTTTTATCTCGTTTGTGAAAAACATCCCTAGACTGTGAATGCGTTCACATAGTGTTTTTTTGAAAACTAACAAAGACCAGTGTGTGAAAATATTTCTTAGCCAGGCATATCAGTAAAAACACACCTGCAAAAAGAAATGTTTTTTCCCCGCTTACATTTCTGTGTGTATGTGAAAGTCTGGTTAACTCCCTGTCTGCATGAGTTTAAATACGTGTGTATATATATATATATATATATATATATATATATACAGCAGCGGCAGCTCTTATTCGAGCAAATGCCGCTGGCTGTATGAGGCTGGGAAGCGGGTAGCCGCGGCGCGTGGCGGCGCACTGTGACGTCACGGTCACAAGCGCGCCCGGCTTCCCCGTCTTCCCCGGCTTCCCCAGGCTTCCCCGACACCCCTGGAGTTCAAATCTAGGTAAGCGGGGGTGCGGGGAAGCAGAGGGGCAGAGTAGAAGCCGGGTTCGGGGTGTCTTTGGGGGGGTAATTGCGATCGATGTGGAGGGGGGGTGCGTGGGGGAAACGCGGCGGCGCGCGTTTCTGACTGGCGGCAGCTGGGGTAGATCCCGGCATGCCGCCGGCATTTACTTTAATAAAGTATGTCGCTACTGTATATATATATATATAAATATATCTCTTATAAAAATATATATATATTTATATATAATATTTTTTTTTTTTTTATATTGCAGGAGTACACACAACATTGATGGCATTAAGTATACCTTGTATGAAACCTATTTAAATGGTGAGAAACATGATTGAATTAAGTAATAAACATTTGTTTAAGCACAATACTGTTAGAGTCTCATACTTAGGATATTTCTCAAACATTAGGCCTGTATTATTAAAATAGTGTGCTTTCACAAGGAAGCATGAAGTGTATTAGTTTGTGTATACCAGTTTATATAGTACTATATATATATATATATATATATATATATATATATATATATATATATATATATATATATATATATATATATATATATATACACACATATATACATATATATATACACATATATACATATATATATATACACATATATACATATATATATACACATATATACATATATATATACACATATACATATAGACATATATACATATATATATACACATATATACATATATATATACACATATATACATATATATATATACACATATATACATATATATATATACACATATACATATAGACATATATACATATATATATACACATATATACATATATATATACACATATATACATATATATATATACACATATATACATATATATATATACACACTCAAACACTCACACTCACACAGTGTGTGTGTGTGTGTGTGTGTGTGTGTGTGTGTGTGTGTGTGTGTGTGTGTATATATATTATTATACATTCTGAGATGTTATAGAAACGAACACACAACTGATTAAAGGACAAAATTACAATGGCCAAGCAAGGCAAAGGTAAGTAATAATTTACACATAATCCTGCTGTACACGTACAAGAAAGATGTTTGCACTTACTTAGGTGTTTTAATAATTGCATGTGACTAATATGCATATGCAATTCTTACATCAATTAACACACCCAAATGCAATGTTTTGCTGCAAAGTCAATGGCAGCTTCTCTAAACTTAGCAACTGGCTCCTGGTGGACCATTACTGAACAGACGATTACAACATAAATATTTATAACACAATTAATTATGAGTGTTAACATTTCCAAAACTTCACGTGTACAAGAACATAGTTGAAAGTTTGGAAACAACACAGTCTTCAGCATACATACAATAGTAATTAGATAATCTGAAGTCAACAAAACAAGGCCAAAGACATATTTTCTGAATTATAACATTTATTTTTTTTGTTCCTTTTGCGAGCGAGTAACAGGCCTGCTTGTTGTCTCTTGAATTTTCCTTTTTCTTTTGCCACCAACTTTAGGCACAACAGAGCCACTTTGAGTGGCCTCTGGCACTTCACGGGCAGGGCTTGTGGCCAGTGACTGTTCACCTACGGGGCTTGTGGCCAGTGACTCACCTACAGGGCTTGTGGCCAGTGACTCACCTACAGGGCTTTTGGGCAGTGATTCACCTACAGGGCTTTTGGGCAGCGATTCACCTACAGGGCTTTTGGGCAGCGATTCACCTACAGGGCTTTTGGGTAGTGACTGTTCACGGACAGGGCTTGTGCCCAGTGACACATGTGAGCAAGTTGGTAGACACTGCACAAGTGATGGTTGGTCTGTTTCATGTGTGTCTTGTTTTGTTTTTGTCGCCTCCTTTGTAGGTGTCTGCTGCTGAATTTGTACAGATGGCAGCGGTAGGATGTCATCAGGAACCTGCACAGCAATGTCTGCTACTTGACCGGTAACATTTGGGCCTGGTGAATGAATATCAGATGAATGTGGTGAAAACTGACCTGCATGAACAGATCCTGGCTGGGAGGTGTTGAATTGTGGTACATTAGTCATTCTCCAGTAATTAGCTTGTGTTTGCTGAACAACTAATGCTTCGAATGAGGTGTTGATTTTTTGCAACTGTTTAGGCACTTCAATGAAGACTCTGTGGAGATGTGCCAATTGTGATACTGTTTCTTCCTGCAGTCCAATCATCCTTTCCAGCACTGTCATCATGTCTGAATGGCGACGATTTTCTGCGTCCACTATTTTTCCCTCTGAAGCTACAATTGCATCGTATGTGGAAGTTGATGGACGATTTGGCGGTACAACAGTTTCTATTGGCACCTCTTCATGGTCACATGATTGTATTTCAGTCTCTTCTGTGGCGTCATCCTCATCATACTCATCATCCTCATCACCATGATGTTCTAAAAAGAAATGTACACATTATTAAATGGCATGTTAATGTATGCTGTGTTACTATGTAATTGTACTATGTCCTAAGTAACACCTAACATGTTAGCATACGTTTTATAACCTCATTAAAAACTACCTTGACTTACGAATAATGTTTGGACTCAGTATGAAATATGAATGAATGAAAAGTTGCTCTAAACTCAGAAGTCCTACATGATAATTAACATCACTAACACAATACATGTTGCCTTACACTTAATTTTCACTGACACTAAGTAATCCTATTTAAAGAAGATGTGCAAAACAAATAATGCACATGACAACATAACATATAGAAGAGCACATATTATATGGCCAGCAAATGATACACTCACCTTCTAGTAGTGTTGAGCTGGCTGACCCAGGTGAAGACACTTGTTCCATCTCAGGTGACACATGTCCTCCAGGGGCAACTATATATAACAATAACATAAGTTTTACATTTACATGTGTAAATATTGAACAAACACTTATTGTATGTTCTGTATTTATGATTAACTAACAACATCAGTTCCTTAACCGAAAATGTGTGTGAAAGTGAACATAAATAGTTGTAATAACACTGTACATGCCTGTGTACTTAGAATTTTTGAGTTCCCTAACATACAACATACTATGTTTCTGCAGTAATGCGTGAGGATAAATAGATTAAATGAGTACATAAAAATCATATGTTGTGTAGTGATATCAGTATCATAATGTACATAACTATCATGAGATGACCATTCACAATGGTTATCATGAAGGTGGTCATATTGCAAAAAGTGTTGTTTTTGGTAGAGTTTATGTGTGGTACATTAATCGAAGATGTGGCACACCTGAATGTGGCTGTGACTCAACAAGACAACACATGCAGTGTGTGATAATGTGTCTTTGATAGTAGTTCAACTATAGATATGAGTGAACTAATGTGTGACGTACGGTTTGATAAGTAATGAGTTGTTGGGGCATTTAGTAGCTAGAGTTAAGCTTTCAAATGAGTGTGATTAACTTCAGTTGTGCTATTCAGGTTGTAAGAAAGGTATTCCCTTCCCCAAAAAGCCTAATCAGCCACACCTTTCAATGACTTGAAACAGGTGCAAATGGTGTGAACTAAGTTGACCGTGAAATGAGGCTGTAATTAGTGTGTGTGCTGAACCCCACCCCCTCTGTTGAAGTGTATGCTGTGATGAGATATTAATTGCAGCTGCTTTAACACAATGGTAGATGAGCTAAGTAGTCATCTGCAGTGTTTAAGTTATGAAAACAATGACATAACATATGATACGTGTGCCTCATTATGCTGTCTGTATATGACATAAAGCAAAAATGGACCTTTTCATAAGCAACTATAGATGTGTTAGTGCCAGTGATGTTTGTAGGCCGTTACATGCAATTTCTTTGATGCATGCTTAAAATAGGCAGTAATGTCATGTTTGTCGGAGTAAAATCAATAAAATACACAATAATATGATACATATTTCTGTTCTGTACCTGTAGCTACTAATAATTTCTCATGAACATGTGTTACACGTGTACTACCCTGTTGTTCCCCATCTTCGCCCACCATCAATTGCTTCCACTGCAGCTATGCATTTTGGGAATTCACATGTAAATGAGCACGCAATGGCACGTGCTATATTAGTTACTGCTTTTAGTAGGACTACTACATATATGTCTATTTTGAGATATATATATACAGAATCAGACATATACATATATAGATGCAGGTATGCTTATATTGTGAAGACAGTATAAAAAGCAGTGTAAATATGCAAAATAACTGTAAGCAACGACACGCCTAGTACAGTAATATTTATCACCTGCTGGAAATTGTGACGGATAAATTCCAATGTCACGGTCACCAGCCAAGCCTTCCACGACGACGGTAAGTAATTTTGGCCGAAGCAGCTCCTCCAATGGAGTCAATATGAGACGTTGTGGTGTGGGCCCACCTCCAGTGCCAGTAGCATGCACGCGTTGGTCTTGTATTTTCTTTTTCAATTTGGACCTAATATCATCAAATCTTTTCCGACAATGATACTTGTCCCTGACACTATTCCCACAGGCATTGACACCAATGACTATTGTGTCCCACATTTCTTTTTTGCTTGCTGCACTTGTCCGCCCTTGAAAAACATATAAAAGATATGAGGTAAATTAATAATAATATAAGCACCAGTTTCCTACACTGCTAGCTGTTCCAAGAGATAGCAAACATGCTGTTTTATGTGTAATATGTGCAGCACATGAGCATTCACTACTAAACCTATACATGTAAGCAAGGTTGCATTCATATTGTATGCAGTTCTGGCAAATTGACCGCCTGTGTTTATTTGTCCTTGTAAGGCATGATAAAAAGCTGTGTTTCCACACTAATGAACATAGAAAGATATTGTGTACCCATATTTGCATATGAACAAAACTCAGATGACCTAGGATCACATGTATTTGAATAATAAATGTAAAGTTACACTTACCTACTAAATGTCCATAGAGACTGTCATAGTGCTCCAGAATGCCAGTGACAAGAGCCCTATTTTCCTGGTCATTGAAGCGAGGATTACGTGGCTTCTCCACACGTTTTTTCCGAGCAGGTTTAGGGTCAGAGCTTGGCTGGTGCTGACTGGACTCTCCTTCTTCCAATGGAAGAGCCTCCAAAAGCTGGCCACCAGCAAGCACGCCACCACCAGACACCCCATCAGCAACTGCGCCACCAGCAGCACTCCCAGCACCAGCACTCCCACTCCTAGCACCAGCACTCCCACTCCTAGCACCAGCACTCACACTCCTAGCACCAGCACTCACACTCCTAGCACCAGCACTCCCAGCACCAGCACTCCCACTCCCAGCAACAGCACTCCCACTCCCAGCACCAGCACTCCCACTCACAGCAACAGCACTCCCACTCCCAACAACAGCACTCCCACTCCCAACAACAGCACTCCCACTCCCAGCAACACCACTCGCAGCACCAGCACTCCCACTCCCAACAACAGCACTCCCACTCCCAGCAACACCACTCGGTGCACCAGCAACATCACTCCCCTGAACAGAACGTTCACTCCGACGCGTACTCGCACGAGTAGCACTCCCACTCCCACCAGCATCACTCTTCCCACGCTTTGCGGGCATACTTCCAGCACTCACAAAAAACAGACAAGAAATGTACAGGCAATCACACGACCCACTTCCACATATAAAACAAGACAAAGATGTAAACAAAACAACAAAGGACAAAGCTCACCCAATACACAACAAGTCTCTCAGTCAATATGCAAATGTTCAATCGTCCAGCTCTGTGCGTCTCTCTCTCTCTCTCACTCCCAACAACACAGAGAATGATTAGCAGTACACGTTGCCTTTAAATATGGCGCGCAATCAAAAACATGCTTGTTTCGCCTGATTCAGCAAGATTTGTGATTGTGCAACCTAACAGCACCCCGCCACGCACGCCGATACACCTGTGTGTGATCGGCTCATCATCGTGAGAGTGGGCGGATTTGTTTTCTGGTTGATTTTGAATGTATTCGGCACTTACTGCATACGGAGAGGGAAAAACGCCAATAACATGACTAATCGATAAGCTTGCCGATTTCACATAATCGTCGCTTACTGCATGAGGCCCATAGTCTCCACTTGCGGATGTCTACTCTGGCACTTTCTCTCTTCATTTACTCAGGTCACGACTCGGCTTGGCGAACGGCAATCTCTGGCTCTGGACCCGGCTCCCAACTGACCTCTCTGCTTTCTACGCCCCTCGACCTCTGCTTGGACACCGAACTTCCGGAACTCTCCTCTCCCTGACCTTGGCTAACGGCAACGACTACGGCTCTTCTTTACCGGAACCGGCAAGTATTGCTACAACTATCATACCTGCCAACGCCTAAAACACCACACTCCGGACACGCTCCTTTTGCTGCAGGTGCGTGCACACATACGTCCCCACCTCAGTATAAGGGACGGGTCTGGTCTGCGGGCAGCACCGGCGTAACAACAGTGAAGACAACCGTTGGCCCATATTTACTAAGGGGTGCTATTTCATTAGATGACTTTTGTCACTAGAAGGTGTTTTATGGCCCATTCAAGTGCATGGGCCATAAGATGACTTACTGCGCTCGAAAGTGTCTGGAATTGGATTAGTAACTATAGGCCTCTAATGTATATACAACTAATAAGTATCTACCTAGCACATTTTAAAAGAAGGCATTCACATGACTATTTGAGGCATATCCTTTATCTCAGACAATATCTTTAGCTACTGTACGTTCCCCTTTTCCATGTATTTTTATATTAAGAAAGATGTACAAATGTATCCTGGTTTACAGTCCATTGCAATTTTGAAGATGTTACACATGGTCAGAGTTTATTCTATTAGGTTTCCTGTGCCATTTAGAGAGAGAACTGCCAACTCTCACAAATTCACATTCTTATTAACCAAGGTCCCTCAAAATAATTTGAATGCAAAAAAAAAGCTGTGTGTGCTGTGCACGCGCATAGTAAGTGAAACTTCTTTGTGTGTTGTCAGCAACCTATAAAGTAACAATAATATTGTTACTGCTTAGAGCATGAGTAAATTTGATTGGCGGGGTCATGTTTATTGGCAGTAGTGCAGTGGCAGCAGTACCGGCATCATGGATGTTGAGCGGGTGGGGGAGCTAACACGGGTGGGGGGTGGTGGGAATAGGAACATCATTCAGGGGCGGTGTTCGGCGCATCACTGGGGTGTGTGTGTGTCAGTCAGTGTGTGTGTCAGAGTGTATGCGTGCATCAGAGTGTGCGTGCGAGTGTGTGTGCGTCAGAGTGCGTGTGTGTGTCAGTGTGTGCACATGTGTCAGTGTGTGCATGTCAGTGTGCATGTCAGTGTGCGCGTCAGTGTGTGTGTGCGTCAGTCAGTGTGTGTGTCAGTCAGTGTATCTGTGTCTCTCTGTGTGTGATGTGTGTCTCTCTGTCTGTGTCCTGCCCCTCTCTCCTGACTCCCCCTAGCACCCTTGTCCTCCCCCACCACCCTTGTCCTCCCCCCAGTACCCTTGTCCTCCCCAGCACCTTTGTCCTGCCTCCCAGAACCTTTGTCCTGCCCCCCAGCACCATTGTCCTGCCCCCCAGAACCCTTGTCCTGCCCCCCAGCACCCTTGTCCTCCCCCCAGCCCCTTTCAGCATTCCGCCCCCCCATTCCAGTCCTACTAGATTGCGGCATGGAGGCACTGGTGGCTGGGGGGTTTCGGTTCCCTCGTTCTCTATGTGTCTTGGCCTGTCTCCAACCCCCCCCACCCCCTCCCGCCCCGCGTGCTGTGCTGTCCTGTCATCATTCGATCGGGGAGGGATGGGACGGTTGAATCTCCGCTCTCGGCGCTGCTTCCTCTTCAGCCTCCGACGCTGCTATGAGTGGCGGGCGACTCTGCGCATGCGCTGCCTCGCATCAACAGCCGATTGTGCGCATCAATCTCCCATGTCTGTGCGGAAGTGTGGGGGGAATGGCGGCCGTTAGGAGCGGTGCCGGTGGCTATCGCCGCCACCGTCGTATATGTTAGTGTGGGGGGAGCGGCGTGTGGGGGGATCGGCGTGTGGGGGGATCGGTGGCCGTTAGGAGCAGTGCCGGCGGCTATCGCCACCGCATGTCACAGCAGGCATGTGGGGGCAGCGGGGGGGGGTGGAGCCGTGACATCACTTCCGTTTCATATTTCGTCTCCCATCTCTCCAGTTTTGTCCCATCATAACTAGGTGCCACTAAAGAAGTTTCACTTCAAAAACACCTGAGGTGTCACGTGGTGCTGACTCACTTTTACTGTCTAAGGTCTTTGGAAAGTTAGCGAATATTGAGAGAATGTGATGCAGCCATTGATTTTCATGGGAGCTCTTGCTTTGTTTTTGTGCATGTTGACATATTTGTAAAACAGTTGCCGATTCGTAAACGTTCTATATTTTTAAATGTGTGTGACTCCTTCAGACATCTCTATCACAAACAAGTAGCAGTTTGTGCAGTGATAATAAAATGTGACAGAATAATATCCACTGGGCAAATAAATATCTGTTCCCTTTCCAGGAAAATCTTGGTTACGTTTCTTACTGTAGATAGCTTGCCTTAGCCAAAGCTTTAATAGGATCTCCAAACAGAATATTATTTGTTATAAATTATAGAATCTCTCAACTTTTGGGGGATATATCAAGAGGGAATATTAATTCATCCTCCAAATAGCACAAAAGATCATTAGTCTAGAATCCAAATCCTAATATTTTTAGTTAAATAGGACCATTCAATATTTGTAAAATAACACGTCCCTCTCTCTACTCCTTTGTACTCTGCTGAAACTGATGTTCCTTTTTTTCCCTCCATTAGAAAGTTATATATATTTTATTTACAAAAATAAAATATGGAGAGGAAGCATTTATAAAATCTAAAACAGTTTTCAGAGACTAACCATCTTAAGCAAACATACTCTTCCAAATAAGGAAACATTCAAATCCCTCAACACCTCAATTTCTAATTTAGTATTGGTTTTAATATTTAAGGAATAGAGTGCATTGAAGTTTCGAGAAATATGCATACCTCAATATTTCAAAGCTCAACAATTCAAGCATCCCAATAGCCTAGAACTCATGGCTACTGTCTCACACCCAATCTCACTCCTACCACCCATTGTGGCCAAGCACTGCCATCTATAGCACTTATTCCCTCACCTGCTGTCTCTAAGTCTCCCATCATACCACTTAGATTGTAAGTTCTTAGAATCAAGGATTTCCTTTCATATTGTCTGATGTTGCTGCACTGATTGTATTATTATAATTCCCTGTACTGTATTCTTTGTGAAGCGCTGAGTACACTGTTGGCGCTATATAAATAAAGACATACAATACAATACCATTTAACAAATTGGTTGTTAGAGTACTTTTTTAACCACATAGATATTCTCATTGGTCATAATTGACCTTTTACCCTGAAAGGAGCCAACATTTTAAATGATCCTTACTAGTATGGGAACCAGATGGCATTGATTTTTTTTAACAAACAATATCATGTTGTCAGAAAATAAAGCAGTGTGTAACATATTCTTCTCCACTCTAATTTCATCATTTTTTTCTTTAGTTGACTTAGAAAGATCTGTTGACTTCTTGATGCATCACCATTTAGGGTGATTGATTTTTTTTGTTTCTCTAATTCTTTTTTTTTCTCTTGGTAACGTAAACAATGATACACGTAGATCCCTTCAAAACTACATTTGTAGTATCCCAAAATAATCTACTGTGACATATACAGTTTGATGTTGATTATTAAGCTTTGAATGTTCCCATTCTGAATCTAGAAAACACTTATAAACTTTTTGTCTGTAAGAAGATATCTTGGGAATCTCTAAAAAGTAGAGGATTTACCAAAAGTTATAGACTGGGGCATGATCTGATAAAATAATTTGCTCAGTTCTCACATTTACTACTGTATATTTGGAATTAAACAGTGCCCCTGTTAGTTAGGATCCCAGCAGAAGGCTAACGGAGTCCAAGAAAGCTAATGAATAGGAAACTGGCATGCCACAGAGGGTTCATGTCAAGAAAGCTCCCGGGTCTAGGTGGATCAACTCTAACCACGGATCTGCATTAACATTTCTCTTGGTCTGTAAGGAAGTGGCGGCTCCCAAATAGGCCAAATGTCTAGCGACCACTTAAAAAGGACCCCCCAGGATTCCCGTAGTGGTCCAGTGTAAATGGGGTTATAGCACAGAGTATTCCGAAGCAACAAGGGGGATCCCCGAGTCCAACACAAGAAAGGAACTAAGTTAATATACCTCCATTATAGCATTAAGAGTGGGCACTGATGGAAGAAACCATAATCCTGCTTGTTTAATAAAAAATCGTACACCGTCTGGAAATGTGGATGTAAATGGTCCCTGGGCCTGGGGATCTGAATAAAAGACTGTCGAATGACATAAGTTCCTGGCGCCATTATTCTACAACCTTGCTACCTTATCACATAGCCATCTGAATCCAGCACCCTGAGTCATGGTAACCCATGCGGAGTAGCCACATGCAGTACACCGTCCTAGCTTCACTAGAAGCCTGGCAGGAAAGGTTATAATATAATCAATGCGAGACATATTAATATGTACTTTAGCTAGACGTGAATTCTCTTTCAAGGCATCAAGCAGTTTTAATTGACCTTTAAAATAAAAAAAGTTATATCATCTGGCAATTTGGATTTTAGAAATACAGACTTTCTTTCTATTAATTTCTCTAAAACCGAATCCTCAACTAAATTGAAGGCGCCTGAGAATTAATGGCAGGCAATCAACATTTTGTACATAATTCTTCAGAAATAAGCGTTTGTCATATGCATTATGTGCAAAGATATTGCATAAAACTTCTAATATTACATAGTGTCCAATATAATCTGGGGTTTGTATACTTCTAATCACATGTGTTAGGTTTTTATGAAATAGAATAGTAAATTCTCTTCCCTTGCTACCAGAAAAACAAAATCTATTTCCAATCCAATCTCCTCTTTAATTTTTCATGTCCCAAGGGTCTGAATGAAGCATGGTGTGAAAGGGTGGCCTTCTGGTTGGGTCAGTAAGTACTCACATCACTTTTTCCAACACAAAATGTCCTTTTTTCCTGGCCTGGGAAAACAGGATACACTATATACTGCATTGTACTGTAGCGTAAAGGGTCACATAATAACCAGCATACGTTTACAGGCAGTGTCTTCAGGTTTTTTAGGCCCTGCTCCCTAAGCAGGCCTCTGTTGCAGGCTCTAAAGACCTGCTGTTCCCAACTTCCTTAAGTCAGTGATTCTGACAATGTGAACCTGTCTCCTTACAGGTTCCGGAGAGCTGACAGGGAGTACTTGCCTGCCTTTTCAACCCTACTGGAATGAAGCGGGCCTAGCTTGAATGGGCGGCACAGCAGGTGACCGGGGGGCTCGGCCTCCCCGATCCGGATTGGCCGCAAGAGCGGCCGGGGGAGGGGCTGCAGGGATATAGCCAGCAGCCAGGAGGGAGGTCCGGCCTCTTGCTCCTGGCTGGCTAAGGATTCGGACGTCCCTCTCCTCCCCTGCAAGCTACAGTAAGGTAAGACCCCGAAAGGGGGGTCAATCCTGGGCACTCCCCCCTCCTGTATAGCCACGATTTTTGAATCGGCGGTGAGGGGGGAGGCGGGATGCAGGGAGGAGAGGGAACCCGTGGTGTATATGCCCGTCCCAATCCTCCAGCTGCGGCGTGCAGCATGGAGCTGGGGAGGTCAGTCCTAAGCTGCGCCGGCTGGTTCTCCACGGAGCAGGCGGGCAGGGGGCCTCAGCGCAAGGGAAGGAGGTTGCGTGCAGGGTTTGCCAGGGAGGGCGCCGGGTCTAAGGGGTCTCGCTACTCACCCGGAGCGTGCTGGATGGGCGGCCACGCGCCGCGCAACCCCCCCTCACGGCGCAGGTCAGGGACGGCACAGGCCACTTCAGGGATCACTCGATCCCCAGGGACTCCCCCCCCCCCCACGATTGCCGCGCTGCGCGAATGGGCGGCGAGGGGGGGGAGGCGGGGTTTGCAGAGGGACTCTGCGGCGCGATCAAATGGGAGGGACAGCGGTTGGAGCATCCTTCCTCTCCCGGCGCTCCCGTGAGGGTTCGGGCAGCTGTTCCCGCAGGAGGGAGGCCGGGACTCCTGCTCCCACGTGGCGTCTGATCGCAGGGGAGGAAGAGGCAAGCGCGGGGGGCAGGTCCCTCGCAGGAATCCGGTATAGCCACGATTTTCAAATCGGCGGCAAGGGGGGAGGCAGGACGCAGGGAGGAGAGGGACCCCGAGGCGCAGCTGCCTGTCCCCATTCTCCATCTGCACGGAACACGTGGGCAAGGGAAGCGTCCAGCGCAGGTCCCCCGCGCGGCCTCAGCATCAGGGGAGTGGGTGCAAGGAATTGACCGGGCAGGAGGAGGCCACGCGGGATATGCGCAGGGGGCGGGTCACGGTGCGGGAGAAGAGGGACTGTGCAGCGAGATCAAGAGGGGAGGGACAGCGGTTTGGTTCATCCTCCTTCCCCCGGTGCCCACGTGGTGCTCCCATGGGGGTCTTAAGAATAGTACCGCGCGACGCTGGGGGAAGGGTTGTTATTGGTGGGTCAACGCCGGCATCTGCCCCCCCCCCCTTAAGGGCGGGGGGGGGCGATGCATGCGGCAGCTCCCCCCTCTCCTTCAAGTAATTGTGCAGCAGTGCTGGGAGTGAGGGGTTGCCAATAAAGAAGATTTATGTTTGGGGGCCAGATGCTTTATTTCATGGATTATCGGAAGCCAGATAGATAGTATGCGCCCCCCCCCCCTCCTTTAAGGGCTTATGCGGCGCTGGGATTGGGGGGCGGTCAATTGCTTAGGGCATAAGTATTCGCCAGACGCGCAGGGCTAGAGAGCATGTCAGTAAAATCATGGGCCAGATATGCGGTATGTACGTGGTTAGCACACTGGGTGTTAGGAGAAAATAGGCGATATACAGTACATCAGGAGCACAGGGCATATATATATAAAAAAAAAAAAGAAGGGGGGGGTTATTTCAGGGGATGCAGGAAAGCCACCATGCGTTAATTTTATATGAACTAATGAGGTTATGCATATTGTTATACGGTACGTCAATCAATATTAAACAGTTCACCCGATCATGTTGTCAATATTAAATGGTTCACCGTTATGTCGTCAATGTTAAACATTTCACCATACGGTATTTCATGGTTCTTTAACACCGGAAGTCATGTAGGATATATAGGTATATACATATAGACATATATACATAGTTTAAAAAAAAAAAAAAAAATAGTTAGGCAAGGGGTAACGTATAATTTTGTTATTACAGCAGTTGCGCAGGAAGGCAAAGCACTGGCACGCAGTGCTTTTGGGAATGTCTTTACAGGCCAGTATGATGCGGATCTTGGTGGAGGCACAGGACCACGATGAGGGGTGGCTGCACCAGCAATTGCGGGCATTGACGCAGGGGTCCGGAAGCAACCAAGGAGGGTCGAGCAGCCGGGAGGACACTCAAGTGGACCGGGAGGCCACGTGCGCCGGGGCATGGCCGTCATCAAGCGACGAAGGCGGTCCTAGCGGCGGAGAACGACATCCGGTCAGGTTGCTTACAGGGAAGCAAAAGGGTAAGTCAGTGGTGACTGGGGGAAAAGCCACAGCCTGGTCACGGGACAGGCCATGGGGAAGGGGACGCAGCCTGGAGGGCAAGCGAACGGAAGGTGGCAGTTGGTCTCAAAAAAAAAAAAAAAAAAAAGACGCATAATTATGTATATGTATATATATACGTAGGTATGAGCATAGGGTTGAGGCCAACACGGAGGGAAGAACCCACCACCTGGAGCGGGGAGAGCGGTGCGGGTTGGGCCGCAAGCTGATCGACAGACGGGCCATGGTAGGGGCGAACGGCGCCCAAAGTGGAGGAGAGGAGCACGTGGGGCCCACAAGGGGCGCGTGCGGGGGTGGGCTGGAGCCCTGGATGGCGGCTTCCGGTTAGGTCGAATGAATCCGGCGGGGGGTTCAACATTGTTTCTCTTACAGGAAAGGCTGGACCGGTCGGGA
Source organism: Ascaphus truei (assembly GCF_040206685.1). NCBI lineage: Eukaryota > Metazoa > Chordata > Amphibia > Anura > Ascaphidae > Ascaphus > Ascaphus truei. Next base: position 78,528,660 of record NC_134489.1, read on the forward strand.
CACGTTCGACCTCGCTTCGCGGCGCTGGTACGTCGTCCACGACTCGAAAACGGACGGAGCGCCCTGGCGGGCCTGCGAACAGAACTCGGAGGGGCAAGGGCCTCGAAGTTGGTCCCGACTGGCGGTTCACATCGCCGCCGGGGACGGGGACACCAAAGGGTAAACGTAAGAGAGATACGCATATAGGGGGGGCTACCTTGCCGGGCATCCGCGGTTCCCCAATACCGCAGAGTTCGGTAGAGGGGGCGGCGGGCAATGCCGAGGCGAGAATCATCAGCATAGTGGAGAAGGCCGTTCAGGCGGCGTTATTAGCGGCAGGCGTAGGCAAGGCTAGCGAGGCACAAGGAGGAACAGCAGCAGGCGCGAACCACGGAGCAACAAGCGCGTAAGCTAGGGCGACTCAGGAGCAGGCTGCGGCAGGGGAGGAAGGCGCTAGCGGGGGCGCGAGGTCAGCAGCTAGCCAGGTAGCGGCAGGGCAGGGAGCGGGAGTAACAGCAGCGGCTAGCGCAGTAGGAGGAGCAGCGGAGGGGCGGGGACCGGGGTGCCAGTAGCAACGGCAAAATCAAAGAGGGTAGGAGATGCGGCATATGGTGATTCATATACAGCGGTCACCCGGTCCCTGGGCGCGCACCTGGCAGACGAGGTGAAGGAAAGAATTTGGGCAGGGGACTTTGTGGAGTTATTGACGTTGCTTCCTGGGTACAACGATGCAGTAGCGAGATCCGAAAAGAAAGGGGAAGCTAAGAAGGACGATGTAGAGAGACGGTTGTACCCACGCACTTTTGGTAACTGGGTGTAAGCGTTTGGGATATTGGCAGACGTAGTGGGGGAGAATCAGCCACATTTATGCACCGCATTGTTTAAATATCAGGACATCATCAGGAAGGCTTTTCAAAAACATGGGGGGATGGGATGGTGGACATACGACGTGGAATTCAGGCAAAGTATGCAGGAGAATAAAGGGGTGGTTACGTGGGACCGCAAGGACGTCGACTTATGCTTAGATCACATTTCGGGGGGAGGAGGTTCAGCCTCTCGCGGGGCAGGCGCGCAAAGGGACACTGGCAGTAACAATTCACACGAGGGGTCGGAATGGTTCGCGCGGCCGGCATGAAGGGGACGCGCAGTCGGTAAACAGTCGGGCATATGCTGGGGTTTTAACGAGTCAAAATGCAGATTCCCCAATTGTCATTTCCAGCAAAGCTGCGCCGGTGCGGGGGCCAGCACCCCAAGTCCAAATGTTATAAGAAGGACAGTAAAGGGTTGAAGGGGGAGGGCGCGAACGCCAATTTCGGTAAAGAATATGGTGCCCGGCGGGAAAGGCATCCCAATAAAGCGGCAGCCGAGTTTGGCAGAAGGGGTCGGGAGGCAGCGAGCGAGGTTATGGCGGTACGGGCCTGATTTAAGGGGGGGTTAAACAGGCCCGTCGGTGGCGGAAGTTGGGGGGGGGATAGGTGCTTGTCCTGCCAGAGGGGGCTCGGGCTGGTAAAGCAGGTTGAAGCGAGGGGGCAGGTCACCGGGACGTACTTCCGGGTGCCCCCTCTTGCATTGCCCAGCACCGAGCACTTTCTGGCGCGGACGGGCAGCACGCTACCTCAGTTATGATTATGTTTATTATTAATAAACAAAGTCGCGGCCATTTTACCTCCAGACTGTGTCCTCTCTTTATTTGGTACGTTACATAGAAATAATGCTAGGTGAGGGGGGGAGCTCGCGCCTCCCTGGTCATAAAGCGGGCCTAGCCTGAATGGGCGGCACAGCAGGTGAGCGGGGGGCTCGGCCTCCCCGATCCGGATTGGCCGCAAGAGCGGCCGGGGGAGGGGCTGCAGGGATATAGCCAGCAGCCAGGAGGGAGGTCCTGCCTCTTGCTCCTGGCTGGCTAAGGATTCCCACCCACCCATCCTTAGTTTAACGCAGGATCTGAAGTTTGCTTGGCAGGTTAACAATTCTTTAGGTTGCAGGAAACGAAAATAAATCGGCATACACAAGGAAAGATCCGGACGGAGCGGTTATTGCGGGGGCAATTTGCTTTTGTCGCGGCGGCAGTTGGGGGGGGGGGGGGTAGGTGCTTGTCCTGCCAGAGGGGGCTCGGGGCTGGTAAAGCAGGTTGAAGCGAGGGGGCAGGTCACCGGGACGTACTTCCGGGTGCCCCCTCTTGCATTGCCCAGCACCGAGCACTTTCTGGCGCGGACGGGCAGCACGCTACCTCAGTTATGATAATGTTTATTATTAATAAACAAAGCCGCGGCCATTTTACCTCCAGACTGTGTCCTCTCTTTATTTGGTACGTTACATAGAAATAATGCTAGGTGAGGGGGGGAGCTCGCGCCTCCCTGGTCATAAGGAGCGAACTACAACCACCCTAGGACATGAGTGACCCATTCCAGTCTTCAGGGGCCACCAGCTTCTCAGGTTCTCAGGATATCCCTGTCTCAGTACAGGTGACTCAATTAGTGGCTCAGTCTTTTTGAACATTACAAAAAGAAACAATTGATATAAGTAAAATAGAATTTAAAATGAAAATAAAAATGAACAGAGAAATCTTGTATAATAGAAATGTAGACCTTTATGGCAGGTCTAGTATTGCTTTAACGGTTTAGACAAACAAAATAAGCTTACAGTAATTGCAAAAAAAAACATTTTAAAGTGGACTACCAAATAAACCAAATGGGAAGGTAAATCTTATGCTAAAAAAAACTTGTAAACGCTTCTATACTGGAGCTCAAACGCCTCCTTTAACATATAATTTAAACTATTTTGGAAATTTCCATTACTGCTACCAGTATTATGCAGGATTGAGAAAAATAGCAAATGTAGAATCAGGAAATCAATATTTCAGTCCAACAAACATATTTGCCAATTGAGTTCAGAAAAGACCCTTCACATGCTGCCACCCTTAGACGTGCCTGTTAAAATATAATAAAGATTAAATCAGGGGAGAAAAATCAAAAGCGTAAACAAACGCAGAGGTCATGTTTTGTCTTCTTGTTCGTACCAACATTGTTGTTAGAAAGCGTTGTCATAACCCACAAGGTTGTTCCATATCAGGGCTCTCCAACGCCCTTCTGCTTGAAAATTGTTCTCACCGAAGATATCTGCTTCCCCCAAAGAGTCGAAAGCACGCGACCCCAGTTAGGCAGAAAATCTTCGGTTTTTCTTGGAATGTCAGAACTTGATCTCTCTCTTTCTCTCTTCACAAGCGTGGTGCCTATTTTGGAAAACCCTTTATGCTTCCTTTCTACCTCCGTAGAGTAATCTTGAAATATGAGACTGCTGTTATTTTAAAATTGGGGTTTGCCATATTTTCTGTATGCTCACAGGAGTTTGAGCTAATCTTGGAAATTTAGTATTTTTTTCATAGTGACTCTCTAAGGGGACTATTCTAGTAGGTTCAAAAAGACCCTACAGTACCTCACGGTCTGACAAACCGCTTGGGATAGCACGGTCCTTATCTCAGCCTTTTTCTAAGTTCTACCACTGCAATCTGCCTGTAGTCTGTAAGAGCTGCACAAAGAGGTGTACAGTATCTCCCTGCACAGTTCTTACAGGTGATCGCACTGTTTTTATTTGATTGTATTGAAGCTCAGTATTGAAGCAGGGGGGCTCCGGAGCTGATATTAATGTGCGTCAGCTCCGGAGACTCCCGGCTTCAATCCGATGCAGTAAAAATAAAAAAATTTCTTTAGAGTCACATCGAGGATTCCATTTCGTCACCCTTGAGGTGGCAAGATCAGAACCTGTGAGTTGTAGTCGTGACGTGAATCTCGGAGCTACTAGAATTGCTTGATATTTAAAAAAATGCGAGTTTGAGCATTTTTTGATCTCCCGCACGGTTTGTCTGTGAGGGGGCGAGACCGATCGTTTGGCATGTTATGGAAGCTTTCTGAATAGCTATACTTGCAAACTCGTTCGAGAAGTGCCCCAAATTCTCGGTAAGTCACTTATCGAAGCTACTAGAATAGGCACCTAAACCTTAGAATTAGTCCTGTTTTTCTTGCACCCAATTCTGTGTGCGTGCCCGATACAAAGGAGCAATTTATTTCACTCCATTTCCAGCCAGGTTGGCAGTTTCAGGTTCAATGACGTTTAAAGGTTCTGTTTTTTATTGAAATCTGTTCGGGTTACCCACTGTTTTAAAATTATTTCCCCAAGAGTGATATACATAGTCTTCCAGTGTATTAGAAAGTTCAGTTTGATTTCTGCAGCTGGAGCATCTGCATTGCCTGTCTACCCTTCATCTTCCATGTCACTGTTACATTGTTCCAGATTATTTATTTTAGTATGTGGCTGAAACAAAGTACATTTTAATAACTCAAATGCAGAATTTAAAGTATTGAATCTCATTTTGCAGTGTGGCTAGAGACATTTTTTGTGATGTAGTCTGTCATGAGAGTCATATTTTCGGCATTTTTCTCTGCAGATGCTGCTTCCAGTGTGGCTACCATTCATTCCCTGTCTCCCTTTCACTGCGAGACTGCTTGGGCTGTATACTGTATGTACTGTACTGGCAGTTACATGGTTATATAGTAGATAAGGTTGCAAAAAAGACATTCGGCCATCGAGTTCAACCCAGGAAGTTTTCCATAGGTATAAGCCTCAACTGTTTCAGATATATTTCAAATGTAAATCAAGAAAAAAAAAACGGTAATGCTCTACAACCATATAATGATAATTGTATGTATGTATGTCTTTATTTGTATAGCGCCATAAAATGTACATAGCGCTTCACAGTAGTAATACATGTCATATAAATAACAAATATAAATAACAGATCATGGGAATAAGTGCTTCAGACATACTGTAAAAGTAACATTAAGGAAGGAGTCCCTGCTCCGAGGAGCTTACAATCTAATTGGTAGGTAGGGAGAACGTACAGAGACAGTAGGAGGGAATACTAGTAAGTGCGTCTGCAGGGGGCCAAGCTTTATGTATCATGTGTTCATGATTATCCAGTGCTACTCATATGCTTCTTTAAGCAGATGTGTCTTAAGGTGGGTCTTAAAGGTGGATAGCGATGGGGCTAGTCGGGTATTGAGGGGAAGGGCATTCCAGAGGTGTGGGGCAGAAAGTGAGAAAGGTTTAAGGCGGGAGAGAGCTTTAGATACAAAGGGGGTAGTAAGAAGACTTCCTTGAGAAGAACGCAAGAGTCGTGATGGTGCATAGCGAGAAATTAGGGCTGAGATGTAATGAGGGGCAGAAGAATGTAAAGCTTTAAAAGTGAGCAGTAGAATTGAGTGTGAGATACGCGATTTAATCGGAAGCCAGGAGAGGGATTTCAGCAGGGGAGACGCTGAGACAGATTTAGGAAAGAGTAGAGTGATTCTGGCAGCAGTGTTTAGGATAGATTGTAAGGGAGACAGGTGAGAGGTAGGAAGGCCGGACAGCAGGAGGTTGCAGTAATCGAGACGTGAGAGAATGAGGGCCTGAGTCAGAGTTTTAGCAGTTGAGTAACAGAGGAAAGGGCGTATCTTTGTGATATTGCGGAGGAAAAAGCGACAAGTTTTAGAAACGTTTTGAATATGAGAGGAGAATGAGAGAGAGGAATCAAGTGTGACCCCTAGGCAGCGTGCTTGGGCTACTGGGTGAATGATCGTATTTCCAATAGCAATGTGGAAGGATGTAGTAGGGCCAGGTTTGGGAGGTAGTATAAGGAGCTCTGTTTTTGCCATGTTAAGTTTCAGTCGGCGGATGGCCATCCAGGATGATATTCCAGAGAGGCATTCAGAAACTTTGGTCTGTATAGCAGGTGTAAGGTCAGGGGTTGAAAGGTAAATTTGTGTGTCGTCAGCATAGAGGTGATATTTAAACCCAAAAGATGTGATTAGGTCACCTAGAGAGAGTGTGTAGAGAGAAAAGAGAAGGAGTCCCAGGACAGAGCCCTGGGGTACCCCCACAGAGAGATCAATAGAGGAGGAGGAGGTGTTAGCAAAAGAGACACTGAAGGTACGATGGGAGAGGTAAGAGGAGATCCAGGATAAAGCTTTGTTCCGAATACCAAGAGTATGGAGAATGTGAAGGAGAAGAGGGTGGTCCACGGTGTCGAATGCTGCAGAGAGGTCGAGTAATATGAGCAGAGTGTAATGACCTCTGTCTTTGGCAGCGTGGAGGTCGTCAGTTATTTTAGTGAGGGCTGTTTCAGTAGAGTGAGCAGTGCGGAAGCCAGATTGTAGAGGTCTAGTACAGAATAGGTGTTGAGAAAGTGTAGCAATCGAGAGAATACAAGACGTTCAAGGAGTTTGGAGGCAAAAGGCAGGAGGGAGACAGGTCGATAGTTAGAAGGACAGGTAGGGTCAAGCTTGCTGTTTTTGAGTAATGGTATAACGGTTGCATGCTTGAAGGATGAAGGAAAGGTACCAGAGTAGAGGGAAGAGTTAAAGATCTGTGTGAGCATAGGGATTATAGAAGGAGCAAGAGGTTTTAGGAGATGGGAGGGAATGGGATCAAGAGGGCAAGTGGTAGAGGGAGAAGAGGAGATCAGCAGTGATACATCCTCCTCCGAGATAGCAGAAAAAGAGTCAAGAAAGACAGGAGGAGAGTTGGGAAGCATTGTGGGATGGGAGGAGGCAACAGATGGGATGTTCTGCCATATGGACTCCACCTTTTTCTTAAAAAAGTCAGCAAAGTCCTGAGGTGAGATGGAGGAAGAAGAGGAGGCAGCTGAGGGTGGTCTGAGTAGAGAGTCAAAGACAGAAAAGAGACGGCGTGGGTTAGACTTGTGTGTGTTGATTAGTGATGAAAAGTAGGTTTGTTTAGCTTGAAAGAGGGCAGAGTTGAAACAGGATAGCATAAATTTGTAGTGAATGAAGTCTGCGAGCGTATGAGATTTCCTCCAGAGGCGTTCAGAGGAACGAGTGGAGGAACGCAGCATGCGTGTGTGGGAGTTTAGCCAGGGTCTGGGGTTAGATGGGCGAGGACGGCAGAGAGAAAGTGGGGCATGAAGATCAAGAGAGGAAGATAAGGCAGAGTTGTAGTTCCTGACCAGGTTGTCAGGGTCTGAAGCAGAACTGAGAGAGGAGAGGGAGGAGCGTAAAGTGGAATCAAGAGCTGGTAGGTTAATAGAGCGCAGGTTTCTGCAAAAACGAGGGCGAGATGGAGATGGAGATGGAGAGAAGCGAGAGAGAGAAAATGAGATGAGGTGATGGTCGGAGAGAGGAAAAGGGGAAATGGAGAAGTTGGAGAGAGAGAAGTTTTTAGTGAAAACCAGATCTAAGTAGTGGCCATCCTTGTGGGTGCTGGCTGCAGTCCACTGTTGAAGGCCAAAAGAAGAGGTTAGAGAAAGAAAGCGGGAAGCCCAAGGGAGAGAGGGGTCATCAATGTGGCAGTTGAAGTCCCCATGGAGAAGAACAGGGGAGTCTGAGGATAGAAAGAAAGAGAGCCAGGATTCAAAGTGAGAGAGAAAGGCAGAAGGGGGATGAGTAGAGGAAGGTGGGCGATAGATGACCGCCACATGGACCGGGAGAGGAGAGAAGATCTGGACTGCGTGAGCCTCGAAGGAGGGAAAAGCAAGAGAGGGGGGAATAGAAACTGTTCTGTAACGACAGAGAGAGGAGAGCAGGAGCCCCACGCCTCCACCCCTGCCACCAGGGCGTGGAGTGTGGGAGAAGGAAAGGCCACCGTAGGAGAGGGCAGCTTCCAGAGCAGAGTCAGACTGAGTGAGCCAGGTCTCAGTTATAGCAAAGAGAAGCAGGGAGTGAGAGAGAAAGAAGTCATGCACAGAGAGGAACTTGTTAGAGAGGGAGCGAGCATTCCAAAGGGCACAGGAGAAAGGGAGAGAGGAGGGAGGGTGGCAGGGGATGGGTATGAGGTTAGAGGGGTTGACACCAGAAGGAGTAGAAGTTGGATGTGGGAGGCGAGGATGAGAGCAAGTAGAAATAAGGCAGGGACCAGGATTGGGAGAGATATCCCCAGAAGCAAGGAGGAGAAGCATGGACAGAAAGAGAATGTGAGAGGATGATTTGTAGGGGTGTGTTTTAGTGCAGGCGGCATAACTGTGTGGTGACAGAGGGCGCAGGTAAGAGAGGAGTTCATGTGAACTGAGAAGTGGTGAAGTAAGGAGAGATGGCGAAATATGAATAGAGTTAGAGACATGATGAGGCTGGTGGAAGGAAGTGCATAATTTGAGAATAAGTGAGGTTACAGTAAATATAAAAAGTAAAGGTGGCATCACAGCAATAGTAATGTGTTGAGATGTGCAGTGTGGGATGATAACCTACTTTCCAGCGTAGTTCAAATGCAGGAATCAGAAGCAGTAGATTGTGTTCACTTTTTCCACTTCTTTTTTGAACTTCCATACTACTTGAAAGATTTCTACTTAAAAGCATTTCTGCTTAAGAGCAAAGGCTGCAAGCAGCAATGGCTGTTGTAAGTTTACTTATATACATTTAGAAAGTCACCTGGTTGGTACAACAAACTTAATTAGCACATGTGAGGGTAGTTAAACCAAATTGTTTTTCAAAGGTGGGTGTTGTCTTGCACAAGTGTGAAAGATGAATTAAATTAAGGCAATAGGGGGATGATTTCCATACAGACAATTTGAGATGTTTTTACCTAAATTGAACTAAAATGAGCTAAATAGACAGCAGGGTATGAGGATTGCAGGACACACAGACAATTTGAGATGTTTTTACCTAAATTGAACTAAAATGAGCTAAATAGACAGCAGGGTATGAGGATTGCAGGACACACAGACATTTGAGATGTTTTTACCTGAGAAAATACAAGAGATGAGATAAGATGCAACAATTCATGCCCTGTAAGCTAAGGTGGTGCACCCCTGGAGCAAAAATAACATGAAAGACAAACAATGGACCCTAGCAAAGGAGCCCTTAAATCTCTCAAAATGGGGGCACTCAAAGATCTATGCAAAAATTATTTAAAACAAATTACAACAAACACAACAATAAAATAACTTGAAATACAAATTAAGTCATGAACCTAATCCCCAATAAAGATACTTAATGGACTCACAATGGTGTAAATAGAAATCAGAGAGCCATAAATCCTGAGGGGTGTACACCAGGACCACCTCAGGAGATATTGAATAGTGTACCCGGGTACATTAATAGTAATAATAATAATAATAATAATAATAGTCTCACTGTGTCAGGAACACCCCAACTTGCAGATGAAGGATCAGCATACCCCAAGTGTACATATATAATTGCAGGGTAAAGCAGTGAGGAAATGCCAGTACCACCAAACGGAGCATGAAGACAGACCCCCAGAAGTAACGAGGCCTCAGACCTGACAGATGAACAGTGCAAATACCTTGGATCAATGGCCATATAACAGGGTAATGCAGTGATGATCCAAAAAAACAACACCAACAGTCGCCGCGAATCGATCGGCTCTCTTAGTATTTACAATGGAAGTATTGAAGAGAATTCCATCATAGTACTAATGTTTGATGCACCTCTTAGTGCTCCACTGAGCATTTAAATGTCATTAAGACACAAACTATTTGAGTCACCACTGTTGCAGTTTTGCCACATACTGCAGCATTGAAGTGAGTCAATAAAATTGCCATTATGATGTTTAAAAAGTCATATACACCCAAACATTGTGCTTCCAACTGGCACTATTTTAGCTTTTTCTTGCAAATGTCAGCCAAAATGAATTTGTACCATTCGTGGTAAGCCTGGTACCCATGTATATTATTTATTTTGTAACTAACATTCTCTTTTCTTGATTGAGTATATACTGTACAAGCCTGTCCACTTCTTTTTTTTTTTTGCTTTAGGAAAAATGTCAGTGTAAAATTCAGCAGCATGTATTTTTTTTATTACTATATGCCTAGCACAAACAATGTACTTCATGTGGTGCCTTATAAAAAAAAAGACCTTAAAATAAGGGTCGGCACTTACACTGGTGGTTTGGGTTTTGCTGGAAATCAATTGTTTTTTTTTATTTTAAAACTGTAAAAACATCATGCAATAGGAAGGAGAACTTTAAAAGTTCAAACTGTTGTGCAAAAGAATGCGCGTTTTTCAGTCACCAACCCAAACGTTTGCCCAGTTTATTTTAAAAGTAAACAAAAAAAGAATGTGTACGAGCCTTTCTTTTGCTTTTTGGCTTGAATTTTGCTCGGATTTGAAAATTTGTTCCAAAGTTCGATTCTGACAGCCGGTCGAAATTTGCAAAGTTTGGATTTTAAACACGCAAACCTGCCCGTCGTTAATTAGAATACAAGGAATATACAGTATTACAATATAGTAACTGCATCAAACAAAATAGGAAAAGGAGTCTTTGCCTCTAAAAGCTTACAATCTATATGTTCGGAGACAGTAGGGGAATCAGTAAGTGCAGTGCCTTGCAGGACATGACCAAGAATATTGACGTGAAAGAAAAGCAAAGTGCACTGCAGTCAAATTAAAGTAAAATTTTAAGAAAATAGCCAACAAAGTTTTTTTTTTTAAATACAGCAAATGTACAATTTGCACTCAGCCAGACCAATAAAAATATGTTTAATACAATAAGACACTAAAAGCATATTTAAGATGTATTCCTAGAGTTGGTACACATTTAATTGTTGTACTGGTTTTGTGAAGTACCAGATGTTACAATATTTGGATGTATTTTATTATGCCTGTAGAACATATTGCCTCTGATCAGACATTAGGCACTCAATCAGATGTTGGTGAACATAATTCAACAAGAATGATTATGTTGGATAATGTGTTTTATTGCAGATCATTGTGTATATGAAATCTGGTCTGTTAGTATCAGAAGCATCAGCCACTGTGATACATTGTAGCACTGACCTTTAATACTTTTCTTCATTCCTATCTAACATACTGTAGACAGCATGATGCCCATTCCAATTACAGTATTCTTTGTTTTATTGTAAGTCCTGAATTACATACATTAGATGTCACTTTGAATTGATTGTGTTGAAGACAAACCTAGCATAGTGTTTTCAACAAGAAAATTGCATATATGTTACAGACATTTTATGGATGGACCTAAAACAATAACCGTGTCCTTTTTGTGACCTGTCAGTAGTGCAGATGATATCGCAAATAAAGGTTTGCAATTTGCAGGTGAAAAACCTCCATCGTTTAAAAAAAGTTTTCCTTCTCACAGGGGATATCTGCACATGTTAAGCATGTAATTCTGTAATGGATTGGCCTTCTGAGAGGCATCCACACAGTAGTTTCTAGCCAAAATAAGGACTCTATTTCTTGGTTTGGGAAAAAACAGGCAACAACATACTTTCTCAGCAGTGCTAAGGTCAGACAGAAAACAACATAAGTCTGGAACAACATACAGTAACATCCTTATCTTTCGTGCTGAGTATGAGGCCCAGGTAATCCTGGGAATCTGCTACCTTTCCGGTAGTGCAGCCCTGTTTCCTTAGCAGGCTGGTGAAGTTCTGTGAAGCCCTGCGTCTTTGCAGGCTTGTGAAGCTTTAGTTTTAGTCCTGGGTGTGAATCCCAACTTCTCCCAGGGGAAGCCCTGAATCCTTGCAGGCTTGTAGAACTTGCAGTTCTGGTGCTGGGTGGGAATCTCAGCTTTTCCCAGGCAAATCCTCTGGTAACATGAAGCCTGGGTTACCTTGTAGGCTTGGAGCTTTGGGTTGGTGCTGGGTGTGAGTGCTAGCGGTTACCAGGCAAATCCACTGGGCATCTGCTCTCCCGCTGGTTCTGGTACAGTGATAGAAAGTCTGCTGCCTGCCTTTAAACTCCTTAGTTCCAATCAAGAATTTATTGGAACAGCCTAGCTAGCAGACCTGGAAGCTAGGGTGTGGTCCCATACAGCCGTGTAACTTTTTTTACCAAGCATAAGTGGCCTTTTTATTTTATTTACTAATGTACAAACAAAAGGGAGCAATTAATGTGATCTCAGCATGTAGAAATAATAACTATTGCATTTATAAATTATAAACTATTTTCTGAGATAATTTTCAACAGCTACAGTACAGTATTACCTGGATACATCTGTTCAGTGAACAGAACATGTGATTCTCTGGACCCCTTTTAATTTGCTCCCTAAAGATATACAGTAGGCCCGCATTTTCCACATTCAAAGCTTGGCCTCACTTTTAAAGCCTTTGTGCTTCCAATGTATTATTATTAACGTTTATTTGTAAATCGCCAACATATTCAGCAGCCCAGACAAATACAAATAAGGACAGACATGCACAGACAGATACAAAGAGGTAATGAGGGCCCTGCACATGAGAGCTTACAGTCTAGAGGGAGTGAGGGACAATGTTAAAATAAAAGGTAAAAAGTGACTGCTCATTGTGGGATGGAGTATACATCAAACGGTAGTACAGTATGAACCACAGGAGTGCCATTGATTTTTCCACTTTCTGTATAGTGCGGGGCGTAGTATCGGTGTCTCTGTGCACATGCGGCAGCTTCCCGATGAGTATGAGTGCACCCTCTACTGTAGTATGAACCAGCCAGACAGCTTGATGGGTGGGTATTTGGGGTGTTACATATCATGAAGGTTGGACCAGCTGCACAGCTGGTCCCTATGGGCCTCATTGAAAAGTTGAGTTTTCAGGGAGTTGTTAAATGTCTGAAAGCTGAGGAAGAAAGGTGGGTGAGTAGCCATGTTGGTCCTTTCTTCCATATAGTAAGCTGGTCAAGTACTACTGTACATGAAAGCTGGGTGAGATTCTGATAGTACAGGATAGGGAATTCCAGAGAGAAGGGGCAGCACAGAAGAACTCTTGAAAGCGAGAGTGATAGGAGGTAATAAGGCATGAGATGATCAACAGTGCCGCAGGCAGCAGAGACACCTAGGGGAATTAGTAAAGAGAAGTGACCCTTCGATTTAGCTGTAAGCCATTGGCCACTTTAGTTATTGCTGTCTTACTGGAATGTAGAGGACGGAAACCAGATTGTTGTGTATTTCAAACATATTTTTAAAATAATGGATCCGTTATTAAAAAGAAAATTCCTGTATGCATAGTTTTAGCTGAACAGTGATTAAAAGTTGGTTGCCTGCTGAACTTAACTAAATATTGATTATTGGTTTTCTATTGTTTTACATGCTGGTTCAGCCTTGTCAAATATGTTCTGTAAAATTAAAATTCGGTTTAAAGTAATTCCTAGTGTACACATGACACTTTGAGGCACATATCTACAGTGTTCCAAGCGGAGCAGTGCAGTGCAGAAGATGCAACAGACCAAGTAGAACTGACCCCCCATTTTATAAACCTTTCAGACAGCAATAAAGTTAATTTAAATTTTGCTGTGTACATTGCTTTTTGAACTTGATAAAAATGTTTACAAGAAGGATGGAATAAACCCAGGAATTGTGCTGACACCATTATTAGAAAGTAACCATAGTACTCCACAGAGTGTTTGTTTGCCAGCAGATGAACTAAAACTATCCGGAGATCTCTTTTTCTGTGCAGCTTGACATTTACGTCCATCTAAACTTTGTCCCTGTATGACAATGAATGTAGGGCCTGGCTATTTGGAAACATTTATTAATACTGTATTACTCGGATGACTCAGAGCATTATTTTCACATTTTAAGTCTCCTGGTCAGAGTAAAATCTAGTGTCACTAATCATCACATTAAATATTGTCACAACATGTCTATCAGCCACAAATGCTCCCTGGATTAATAAAGAATTTAACGTAAAACTGCTAACTACCTTAATTATTAGATTCTAATTTCAGGACTGGGCAAGTTTCATATGCACTGCATTTTACAAAATAAGGATTTGAGTGATAGTTCAACGAAGTATGCACAGGATAACACACATTAACACGTTATATTAATAAAACAGCATGATGATTACAAAGTGACATAGATCATTAGATTTCTAGATTAGAAATCTCTAGCACAATTATGCTATGCACCATTTCTTTAAAGCCTAATCCAGTCTTTCAAGTATTACGTAGTCTAATCATATATATGATTCTCAAGCTTCTCAGCACCTGCATTTAAATCACCCAACCACCTATTTTTCTTTGTAAACAGCTGCTTTTTATAAATAGTTTTCTCACGTTATTGTTTTCTCCCCAGTGATTGCCATAGATATTAGGAATATAGTCCTTATTTACTGTCTTGTAAATTATTTTCATTTACTGAGCAATCTACTCAGCTAAGTGATTTGACTTGTGCGACTTTCCCCAGCATTCCCTCATCCACTTAATAATATAGCAGTTATATATGCAGCTTAACCTACTGGCCCTTTGCCAATTGATCAGTTTTGGATCGCCTAATCAGGAAGCTCACCTGATCAGCCTCCCACACTACATCCTCAAATCTAACTCCCTCCCCAACCCCTCCCCCCCCACCAGACTCAACAATTCCCCCTGAAATTATGATGAACAAACATGCTGTGTAACCCTCAGCAGACCCTCCAACACGTGTGGTGTTACTGGCCTCTTCCCATCGCACAAGGCTGACAATCTCCTTAGTCATTCCACCACCATATGAACCATACAGGTTTTCGACAAGTCTGGCAATCCGAGTAATAAAAAAACATGACGCCTCTGCCATTTTGCTCGCCACTGATCTACCAGTCAATCCCTTATCCCTTAATCTCAACACACTACTTCCTCACTGCAGAATCCACACTATTCAACACCTCACCTCCCTCCAGAGCCAACCCTACATTAAGTATCCTCCCCAGCATCCACATACGCCCACCACGTACCCGGATTGGCAGGTGCCATCACAAGATCAATCACGGGGCCACTCTACTCCCAAACGTTTCTAAGAAAAAACAGGAAATAGTACACCTCATAGGCAGGCACCTATCCACAAAATACCCACCCTCAAACTTACACCCCGACAGGTTGAAACAATCTGGATGCACCGGAAGAAGGTGGAAATCAGACTGAATGTCCACAATGCCTCACCAGCCGGGCAGCCTCGTCAAATGATGTATAATGTACCTTGTACAGTTCCCTGTCAATGTAATTATTTATCATCGATCCCTCTGATATGACAGATGCTGTATCAACTGGAATACCCTTCTCTACTTTTTGGGATAAACTCCTAAAAAGAATACCTGTAGCCTTGGTATCTACCTAAACTAACCTCTTTTTGGACTTTTTTCCCTTGTAACACCAGGCATTACCCTAATCGAGTTTAGGTTCTCATGTTCCACCTCACTTTCCCTTAATTTATTTTTGCTGAACCATCTCTCGCTGATTTACTGCACCCAAATGTCCCCTTCTGGAAACTCTTGGTTGCAGAATGGGAAACCCTGCAGACCAAACAATCGTGCCTGAATTTACAGCTGTTACCAAAGTTGCACTGTCCCTTGTGAATTACCCAATACTACCCCTTCTTATTAACGGTCGATGACCCAGCTGATCCTGCCCCATCGAAACCCCATTAAAGGGAAAAGGCCTCTGAGGGGTTATTTGCTTCAGCCACAGATCCATGCCTTTTGGTATCCCAATTTTATTTGAGCCAACTGATATAAACCATGTGCAGACATCAGTAAAACTAACATCTGCCATCTTACCACTCTTTTTACCTGCCAGATCAACGCTGGCCTCCATATTAGACCCTCTAGCTACCAGAACATTCACTCCATCACTACCAGAAAAAGCCTATTCTGTCACAGTGAGGGTATCTGCCCCTGGTAAAACTGCAGCCCTTTCCCACGCTGCCGAAAGTTCCCCCCAGGAGGATCGCTATTTCCCCTGGATTCTTGACCCTGCTAACCTTCTATTTTATTTCACTTCCATCCTGCTTCCCTCCTGCTGAGAAGACCCACCACCCACCCCTGCCACCCCTGCCATAATGTCCCTTAAAAATAACCTCAAATCATTCCTCACATTCAATGCCTCAACATTAGCCCTGCCCCACCCCCTCATCCACAGTACCTGCAACCAGCTGCTTGGCTGCCATGCCTTCATCTCGCCTGCTCCAACTGCTCCTCACTGCACCATCGAAGGTGCGCACCATGCTGGACCTACCATTGAACCTCTGGCTGGACAGTGCTGGTAGTTGTCCCTTCCGCTGCCATCCGCACTTTTTTGGCCCCCCTGCTGTTTAAGGTACCTCAGACGGCCTGGGCAAGACCTCTTTCCCCCAGGTCTTACTGCAGAGCTTATCCTGATCCTCTTTCTTGGAACTCTGTTGCTACTAAACCCCACCTCCCTCCTCACATGTGTCTTATCACCATGGAATCCACCTCCTGGATAGCTCTGCTCATCTGTTGGACACGTCCCTTGTCCCTGTAGCTGTGCGAAATACATCTGTGCCGGGGAATGCTCAGTGCTGCCTCTGCCACGGATCTTGCCTCCTCCTGTTCATCAGCTCCCTCCAGCACCTCTTACACATGGTAATGGTGCCAGACTGCCCCGCGCCTCCTAGTCAGATCACTGAACCTCTGATGGAGATCTTCTTCAGCTCCTTGAGGCCTTGACATGCTTCAGATAGACAAGTGCAGTACACAGATTTTTTGTTCAAGCCATGGGGCACGTGACTGAGCAACTGAGCACCCAGGCCACTTCCTCCCCCCTTTATTGCATCCACAGCCCTTTCTCCTACCCTCCACCACTAGCCAGCCATCCTGCCTCTCCCCACGCATAGTTAACCCATTCATGCCCATTTAATGACCAGGGGAATGGGACATCCAACAGACCATGGGATTCTAAGCCTAACTTAACAAAAGAGTGGAAAAAGGGGGTCAACATGTGCCAACACAGGGATAAGGGAAAGGGGACCAGTTTGGTACTACGCTCATGCCCCCCTTCTCTTATGTTCATGTCAGGGCTCTTTTTTGTAAAGGGGAGAGTTACAGTATGTATTATATGCTTGGAAGCCAACTACGGCATCCTAAAAGTTTAACTTTTTTCACCTATACCTACACATATATTTCACATATAATGTATAGTACTGGTAAAAGTTTATATTCAACTAGAAGCTTATACTATTATACTAACTAGATACTTATAGTATCAGATCTCCAGTCCAAATTTCCAAAACAAACATGTCTAATATCAAACTGCTAACAACAATAGTGTATTAGAAATGTATTCCTATTTCTTTGAACAGTGAATTCTGACATGTTCCATGTAACTTTCAGTTGTACTTGAGTGTAATTGGCAATCCATTGATTTATTAATATAATGTATGCGCTTGATTGCTTTAGCATTTGACTATACTCTTTGAAGTCTAACAACCATATCTTACCATGCTGTTCTCTTAACCATGATATTCATAGCCTGCAGCGTAAATGTTTTTGTCAGGGGTCAGACAGCACCTAGTCATTTTATGATTTTTTCCACCATTCTACCTTGATGTTACTCTACATTTATTACGCCTTTGTCATTTGTTTCACTTGTCGTAAACATGATTGTTTTGTTAGAAGCACATATCCAATCTAGATCGTGATGCGCATTATGATTACCACTAAAATGGTATTGGGCATCCTGCTTTTCAAGCAAAAACATAAAATCATTCAGCACAATCAATTATTCAGAACGTGGATAGAAATTCACAAAAAATCAATTGTCACCATCAAGCGTTAATAGTAATTTTGTGCTTGTTCTGGTCGAGGGATAGTTCAGTACAGAATATTTGTGTGGAAAAAAAAATCAGATGGTGAATAAGTAACTCCCTTTTTCAATCTAGATGCAGATTTTATTACACATGTATATTATTCCTTCTTCCTCGAATAGATTTTTAATTAGGGTGACCTTCTAGTTAAAGGATGGTAAAATAAGGATGATTCAGCAATAGTCGTATAGATCCTGATATTTCATTTTGAGACATTTAGTTTATTTTGTTTGGGATCAAAATTATTAAGAGGTACTAAGCTTGTAAGGCTTCTTGCAGCCTATTCAAGTGACACATGTAATAACTGAAGTGAAATTCAGAAATGGGGACAGTACCGTTATAAATACGTAATAAAGTGAAGATGCATTATAGTGCAAGAAAAGTACGTCATTATATAATAGGGTATATCTATTACATTATCTATACATCAGGGTTATATCCACCTCAATAAACCCATATGTTCTTATCTCCTATGAAATGAAAATGAAGAGCTAAAGCCCCATATTTATTCAGGTGAATGGGCTGAAGGTGTCTTATGGTATAGCACCACTAAGTATATATGGCCCAAAATGACAACATTTCACAGAATGCATAGGGACTAACAAAGTGCAAAAGTTCGAAGCAAGACTGATATTGTCCTTGATATCGAGGGTCACAGTGAATTCCCTGTGATGTGGGAAATGGATTATAACGCTTGAGCTATATTATATGAGCATTTTTATATGAGCTGCCACTACAACTCACTGCCGTACAATTTCCCGCTCCTAGTCCCGTAGCCGCCGCTCCTAGTCCCGTGACCGCCAATCCGACAGCGTGCGCGGCCAGCCATCGCCCTGAAGTGCTATTTTTAAATGTCCCACAGGAGGGCCATGGGACTAGGAGTGCACAGCAGCTCGGAACAGTAAATTGTACAGCGGTGACCTGCCCGGCGGTGAGTTGTACTGTAGGTGTGACTGACCACCGGCAGCGCGTTTATCGTGGCCAATCGGCTGCGGCCAAAGGTCCCATTATGTTTATTTTTAACTTGTCTATGGAAATAAAGGCGGGAAATACTTTGCAGAACAATTTGTACCTGGCAGCCAAGGGAAGAACTGGAATTATGAAAGGTACATTAACATTATAATGAAAAGCAAATTGTAATATGCATCAAGTGTTAATTGCATTTATTCATTGTGACCTTAAAAGCTTGTTATGCTTCCTAGAAATGCTAATGCAAACTAATAGTTTGGGGTCTATTTAAAATTATCCAGCTTTGGAAAATGTTCTTCTAAACCAATATAGAAATAACCCTGGATCACTGAAACTTTTCATTATAGTATCATTATTGTCCTATGTAATTAGGCATGGAGCCCTAATAATTATAATATAATAATAATTGTTTTGTCTTGTATAGCGCTGCTTGTTTTACAGAGACATTTTGCAGGCACAGGTCCCTTTTTGGTGCCTGAGGCACAAGTAGATAAAGTGATTTGCCCAAGGTCACAAAGAGCCAACACCGGGAATTGAGTCCCCTTCAAACTCAGTGCCAGTAATTGTCTTTACACTCTGAGCTGTTCCTTCTCCCTAATAGATGGTATACTACATGGTATTTGTCCAAATAAGACTAGGGATATAACCAGTGGCGAATTTACTCTTAGGTCCGATAAGCCTGAGCCTGGGGTGGCCAAATTTGTTGGCGGCACGCTCAATCGGCCCTTGCCAGTCGCCCTAGAGCACGGGCAGCCAGCAAGTGCCAGTCGCGCATGCACGGCTGGTATGCGTGGCTGAAAAGCACCGATCGCACGTGTTTGCCATTTGCCATGACAACAGAACAGCATGGTGTCATATGATGCTGGGGTAGGGGAAGGCACCAGGTAAGTGCCTATGGGCAGCATATTTTTAAGTCCACCACAGGAT
>NC_134489.1:78548245-78620745 GCF_040206685.1 Ascaphus truei
AACCTTGATGGGTATCATCAGTGTGAGATTGGTTGCTGGCTAAGCTAGTTTGGGACTAGACTAGGTATTCACCACAATTATTAAGGGTATGGTTGCTTGTGTAATACGAGCTTGAGACAAAAAGTGGCACTGTGTGCTCATTTGCATGTCATTTCCCAGAATTCCTTGCTGCAGTGGAAACGCTGTGTGCTGGGCGATAATGGGGAAAGACAGGGTTGCAGACCTCTCTAAGACATGCAAATGAAGATACACTAATATTTACAGTTGCTATATATATATATATATATAGCAACTGTAAATATGTGGCACTGTATATATATATATATATATATATATATATATATATATATATATATATATATATATATATATATATATATATATATATATATATATATATATATATATATATATATATATATATATATATATATATATATATATATATATATATATACACAGTTGTGTGAAAAAGAAAGTACACCCTCTTTGAATTCTATGGTTTTACATACCAGGACATAATAACAATCATCTGTTCCTTAACAGGTCTTAAAATGAGGTAAATACAACCTCAGATGAATAACAACACATGATATATTACACCGTGTCATGATTTATTTTCACCCACCTCTTCTGCCTCTAATAAACATTACAATAAATATTATGGGCATGGTGTGCCACTGTGCCTATCAATTGGTTCATTGAAATGTAATATATTTTATTTGCTGCTTGTTTTTTATTTGTAGTTTGCCCATTGACTGCCATAGTAACAAACCACACCATATGGCCATTACAGCCTGCTATGGACTATCTAGTGGAGTGTATGCTCAGGGATTTTCCACAAACATTGGGCCACAACAGGCAGTTTCACCTGTATATTGGTGATTTTATAATACAGTATGTTTGCTGTGAAGGCTTTGGTAGTACTGCTGGTAGTGGCTACACAGTGTGGGCAACATCACCAGTTGTGCTACTCAGGGGGCAGGTGTAATAGCATAGAGTGGGGCTTTCAACTACTTTTTGGTGAACTGTAAATAGTAGGAGCACTGGTGCTACACGTTGTGGTGGCCATGGATACCTGCTGCTCACTGAGTGATTAACTATTATCATCAACAACCTCTTCACTGCTGCTACCTCCAACACAATTTCAGGTGTAGTAACATGAAGGATCACATGATCAACTCCTCCACTTCCATCAGAGTCATTTCCTTCCCCTGCTTGTGCAGTTTGTGCAGCATACATACTAGAACCAACACTACGCTCATCATCAGCATCATCTACCTCCTCCATGTCTGACTCAGCTTTAATCCTTCCTACAGGCATCCCTTGTCCCTCCACCACCTCATACTCTTGTAGTATAAGAGCTAGAGCCCATTTAGCATCCATCCTTGCATGACTTGTCAAGGAATATGTCTCTGACCCTTTCCCTCACAAGTAGTTCTGCTAGTTCCCTTGCATTTGTAGGAGTTGATTTCTGGCCACATTTAGAAAAATACTAATTCTCAGAGTCCCCCTCCTCCTTCTCTTAGCTCAGTCAGCCACAGTTTAGCTTGTAAGTCTCAGGCTCTCACTTCTCATTCATTTTCTCTCACTTGACCCAGCGGCTGTGGCAGTGGTCAGAAACCATTGTCCTGTACATATATGTTTTCCGTACATGAAAATGAAAAATGAAAATAAAGAGTACTGTATGTCCTTGGGTGCCCCTTTACACCCGTCAATCAGAGATGAGACAGGACATATATAGAACCATCTAAGCACTGTACTAACAAAGATGTTATGTATGTGGCTGGCAATTCAAATTAGAATCACTGAAACGGATTAAGTACTCAGATACTAATTATCATGTAATATAACAGAGTGCAGGATCTGAATGTAACGTCAGTATACAGTCTAGAATAATATACAGAAATCACACATAATGAATACTTATATCAGAATCAGAGTTGGGCAAAAATCATGTTCATGTCTTAATCTGCAGAGAAGCATGTAACAAACTGCAGTATAGTGATCTGGTCAGCACACAAACACAGTATTTCAAAACAAAGTTAACATTCCAATTACATATGAACATAAGTAGGAGCCAAATCATAATGCTCTATGCATGTATCATCTTTATCGAGATATGGTATGCCCGTCTGTCCTCCATTGAAAAATAGACCGTTATCTTGAACCTCAACTATATCTGCTGGTCTGCATTACCCCATAGTCAAGTCGTAGTATGCAGACATGGTTAACATTGTTATTGCCCGAATCTGGGCTTGTAGAGGTGCCTACAATGTCTTTAGCTAAACAGCTGGGGCTTGGTGCTAACCTTATGGTATAGACTATAGAGACAATGTATGTGCTCACAAAGACTTAATGCAGGTGTGCGCAAACTGGGGGGCATGAGATTTTTTTGGGGGTGGGCATGGGCGGTTGCAGAGGTCCCGTGCTCTTCCAAAGGCATTTAAATTATGTGCTGGGGGACCATGCAAGGCCTCTGCAACCTCTACTTACCGTGGTTCAGCCGGCTTCAGGACGAGTGACCATGGCACTGCGGGTCATGTGACATCACGGTTGCCATGGTAACATGACGTCAAATGACCCCTCTGGTCACATGACATGATGTCACACGACCCCATGGCGTTATTTGACACTGCACCGAGATAAGGTGGGCGACAACACGGGAGAGCTGGCAGGGGGGCGCAACAAGAATGGTTTGCGCACACCTGCCTTAAGGAATGTGGAGTTCGGTTATTGTATCTATCAGGTAAGAATTATTTTTGCACAATGTTAAATTTATAACAAGCTGTAGGCACGCTTCATCCAAATCCTGTGTGTTAGTGCTTTATTGCCTTGTAGAGCAATTCATGATTCTGAAGTCAAGTCATTTGCAATTATTTGACTTCAGATTATAATGATGATATGAAAGTGAAATGAGCAAACACAGACTTTGACGTTTAACTGAGACATAGAAATAGCCCTTTGACTGCGCCTGTCTGCCTTTGGGGTGATGCAGATGTACACTGAAGGGGTTTAGATTGAATGCAGCAGTGAATTCAAAGTCCTTTGCCCTCTTGGCTCATTAACATTCCAGTGGGTGGGGTTGACATTCCACACAGTACATCAAATGTTAATCCTTAGCACGCTGGTCCTGTGCAGAGGGGAGCAGCTCTTGGGGAACCCCATCAGGCGTCCACCTTTGGAGCAATGCAGATGTACAGTGAAGGGGTTCAGATTGAATGCAGCTGTGAATTCAAATTAATTTGTCAGAGGCAATGCAATCTACAAATAAAGTGTACAACATTGGAACTTTCCCTGTATAAAAATCGGGTTGATTTATTGCAGTTTGTGAAATCGTTAAATGAATTCACACATATTGTACATATAAAGACACATTTTCTTTCCAAATACCACAACATATTGTGCAGGACAGAAGCATGCCTTAAGAGTTTTCATAGGATTCAATGGTATTATTAATTAATGGTATTATTGCCTCAGAATTCCTGGGCATGCCTAAAAAAAAAGAAAGTTAGTCTGCCTACATCTGTAAACTACAGTATCTTTGAAGACCTCACAAGTGTGTTTTTTGATGTATTGCAGATATACTGTAGTACATCTGAAAAAGGACTGGTGAGGTTTGCAAGCTTCAAATTCACTTTTATCCAGGACCAATGTTGATCGAAACGCCTTTAGGATGATCACTACCAGTGGATCTCAATAAAAATAGGGCAACCCAAAGTCATTTTAAAAAACAGTGTAACTTTGTTACACATTGTATCAGTAGACTAACAGGAAATCTGCTAGCTTTTTATTCTAGTAGGCATTTTTATATTGAAATTGGAGAATAGTCTGTGTTAATTCTTATTATGGGCTAAAGCTGGTAAATTCCAGGCATTATTGAAATCCCTGCTCTCTGATTGGATAATGCCCGGAATTTAGTAATGGACAGAAATTTTTGGCAGCTTGCCAAGTTTTTCAGCCAATCAGCTTTCAGTTCTCATTCACAAAGAGTGAAATTTGCTCTTAGACAGGGGAGGTGATTGGACAGAAGGCACTAGCAAGGCACTGACTCCTCCCCCTCCCTGCCTGCAGAGAGCTCCACACAGTAGAGTGAGGGGAAAGGTTTGTGTATGTTTTGTGGGTATAAGGGGGCCAGCAGAGTGTTGTGTGTGTGTGTGTGTGTGTGTTTAGTGCTGCAGTGTGTGTGTGTGTGTGTGTGTGTGTGCCAGTGTCAGCAGCAGTGTTTATCGGTGTAGCGGCACCAGTGTGTGTGTGGTGTGCTGTGCTGTGGTGTTTATGTGTGTGTAGCAGCATGTTGTGTGTGTGTGTTTGTGTAGAGCTGCTGTGTGTCTGTGTGTGTGTACACAAAGGTGGTGGCAGTGTGTGGATATAGATATCTGCAGTGTAAGCATATATAGAGGTGGTTTAATGTATTTACCATTTTATTTCAATAAAAAAAATCTTTATAACTATACAAAAGTGTCATTTATTTATGAAAAAGCCTACATTCAGCCTATAATAGCTTCGCCTCGGGCCTTCAACTCTTCCAGCCAGGGCATTATTGGCCAGTAATGCCCTGTTCTTCTGGGAATATTACTTAATTATTTTTTATTTATATGATTGTCACGTACATTACTACTGTGACGCACTATGTACATTAGTGGCGCTATATAAATAAAGACATACATACATACAGTATCTGATAGGTCCTGGGACAATTTGCCCTCTTGGCTCCTGGCCAGTATGCCTCTGACTTATATTATATGCTCTATGGCTTCAAAAACCTATTACTCTATAGCTCCTTTCAATATGCTGCAAAAACATCTTCTCCATACTGGAAACGCATTCCTCTCCATTGAAATCAATATGACAGCATATTGCAAAGAGTGGACTTAATCATTTATATTTAAGTACGTATCTAATATCTGATAATGAGTACATTTCTCATAAATTGCAAGTTATCCTTAAGCACTGTAATTATTTGAAACATACTGTATATAGTGTACACATTAAAATGACTACTGTACTCAGTACTATTCTAAAATTATAGTATGCTATTCTAACCATGTGTTCCCTAAACAACATTAGTCAGAACCCAGTAGCAATAGCTAGCATTTTGTTTTCCTATGACTATAGATTTCTGACATTTGAAGGTGTGGGTACATGTATGAGTAATTGTCTTTATGTGAAAAATTGTCATCCCTTCTTCTCTAGACAAGAGAAAGCATACTTAAAACATTAACACATTTATTCCAGGCACAAGTCTTTCTCTGGAGCAGGAAGAATCTAAAAACTTGTCCGACTGGGAGCAAGAAATGTTATGTTTTTTTTCTAATCCAAAGGGTATACCAATGTATTAAGGATTGATTTGTAAATAAACACACACTCAAATTATCTGTAGCTTGAAGAAAAGAACGGTGTAGCTTTCATGGGACAGAAACATCACATTCACTTAAATGTTAGGTCCTAAATAAATGAGAAATGCTTAGCCAGCTGTTGTATCTGGTAATATAAACATAATCTTAGAAAAACTAATAACCAGTTAATTAAGCATACATTTACCTTCTGCTTCACATATTAAAATTGTGGAACTCTGTACTTTAGTTTCTGAAGCATTTTGCAATGATCATTCACCTGCTAATTTATCATGGTTATATTGCCATGTAATACAGTATCCATGTTTTATTAAATAGCTCTTCTGTAAAATATTGGGCATTGCATATTAAGCTGCCAATCAAATTACAGTATTTTGTTCTTCAATGGGTGCATTTGAAAGTGACTCTGTGCGTGATTCTCAGTGTAATGGTATCACAGTGTTTTACCGCATTGTTTTCTATGCATTGCAATTAGCAGAGTGTCAGGTGCAATAGTACAAGTGATGGAAGAGGGTTACTTGACACATTGTAATGCTACATATCACTTTCTTCATGACATTAGTCTCATATTTGATGTTGACACTAAAGTACAGAAGCACTGGTGCACTACATTGCTCTAGTAGTCAACTAGATATAGCCCAATGATACATTGGTATACAGAAATACCTTCAGAAAACTGACATTCACTTTATGACTGAAGGTTAAATTTCTAATTCATGGATGTTATGATCACATAAACAAGAAAATGCTTGCAAGTCTTTCTTCCACACTATCTAAGAGGGGTCTGGTGCTGAAATAAGCTATTAGTGGATGTGGCTATTTCTATGTCATCTTAGGTTTGTCTAAATGTTTGTGCATGTAAAAATTTGTCGAGGGCACGTTCTATAATGCCGTGCGCGCGTGCAGAATTTTAGTTGGCTGACGTTAGTCAGCCTTTCTATAGAGGAGCCGCGCGCGCGCACGGCAGGGAGAGGGGAGCCGACAGACAGCGGCGAAGATGAGGAAAATCATCTTTTTGGGCCGCTACCGGCGCTAAATGTATGTATATGTGTGTGTGTATATATGTATGAGTGTGTGTGTGTGTGTGTGTGTGTGTGTGTGTGTGTGTGTGTGTGTGTGTGTGTGTGTGTGTGTGTGTGTGTGTGTGTGTGTGTGTGTGTGTGTGTGTGTGTGTGTGTGTGTGTGTGTGTGTGTGTGTCTGCACAAATTAAATAATTGTTTTTATTTTTACCAATGTTTTTTTTAATAAATAATAAATTACACATAAACACACACACACACACACACACACACACACATATAAACACACTCAACACTGTATACTTAAAAACACAGTATACTTACGAAAAGCATGCGGCACATGCACGCGCGTTCGCATAGGCACGCATGGCCGCATGCAGTATATAACAGCCCTAAGTCATAATGTTGCTCAAATAGGGCAGTGTTTTTTTTAATTGCACTTACGGTAAATGTTTAACATTCTAGAACTAATACAAATCAACATGTTTTGACACCTGTATTATCCTTGATTTGGTGGGCTTTCTTTGTACCCTTGTTATTAGCATAGAAATGTTGTACTATTTTATTGTTTTCATTTTATGGTGTGCAACTGGGGAACATATTTTATGGATTCTGTCTTGGCAAAATGTCAGACTATAGTATCTTTCTCTCAGTGGATTGCAGTGTTTCTTATCTACATATGTCGTATTGTAGTCATACCAATACATCTATCCTTTTTTACATTCATTAAATAAGATTATACTGCAGGTAGATTTGTTACTCGTACGCGTAGGTTTCCTTGCTTGAATGGCAGCCTCAGGAGTGACTTTCAGCACAGCTGGTACTACAAAGCAGAGTCAGCAAAGCTTTAATATCTGCCGTTTGGCCGCATAATCCCCATATATTGCAGTTTGATTGGCACCTGGCTTATTCTGTTGTACAGGTGCCTGCAAGGCATTAAAAAAAACAACAACAATATTTTGCAGGTATTGCCAACATTTGAAGGGTTAAACACAGAGGATAACCAGTATAAAGTGTATGTATTTTCTGTGTTGCAAATACATCCCATTCTATATCTTTGCATTTAGAATAATAGATATATTATTTCATAGACTCTCTGCTCAAGAAAGCTGTTTGTTATTTTTCATTTGTAGCTCATCTTGTGCCTCACTATTGTAACACAGTATTTCTATTTTACTTTAGTGCATTTTTGTATATGACACACAGATACCCAACAAGCGCTGAACACAAGTACAGAAGTAGGTAAAGGGAATTAAAAAGCAATGTACACTATTATACATATAGGAGGTTTCTGCACAATTAGTTTCATTAAACAGCATTTCATGCTTTTGTGGGTCACCACGAAATAACATTGTTACCCTATAATTACTGAGCAGTGCTATTCCATGCGTTTCCTTAAATGGCTTAAAGTGTTCTCCATTGTATAGTATTGGGCCTGAAATTATATTTTAAGTTATAGAGATGGGTAAATCCGCCCAAATCCGTTTCCCGGGTTTTCTCGCATTTTCAAGACCAAATCCGTTTTGCGGTGTAAAATCCGCAAGCGGATTTTGTCGATTTTTAATCCGCGCGGATTCATCCAAATCTGCCAATGGATACAATCCGTGGGGCGAATTTGTAGAATCCAATCCGCGGACTCAGCAACTCGTTGGGGGGGTTCTTAAAAATCCTCCAACGGATGGCTGAATCTGCGGATTGGATTCTACAAATTCGTCCACGGGTTGCGGAATCCGCGGATTGTATTGGCAATAATAATAAAAAAGCATCAAAACACGAATCACCTTTTTTTGAGATTGATCCGTTGATGTCCACGGACCAAAGGAACCGGCTAATCCGCTTCGAATCCAAGTCCTCCCCAAAAATGTTGCCCGTCTCTATTCAGCTGTGATGTTTGTGTATAAGCTTTTGGTGCAAGGATTTTGAAAAAATAAATAACATGTTTACCGAAGAAAAAAATACCAGAGCATGCACTAAACCAAATACAGCTAAACCCCGTTATAACGCGATTCGGTTATAACGCGGTTTTCCCGTGGCTCCCGTTTTTAAAAAAAAAAAAAAAAATTAAAAAAAATTTTTTTTTTACATTTTTTTTTTGCACACTGCACACACTGCACACACTGCACACACTCACTGCACACACACTGCTCATTGCTCACACTGCCACACTGCACACACACTGCTAATTGCTCACACTGACACACTGCACACTGCACACACACTGCACACACACTGCACACACACTGCACACTGCACACACTGCACACACTGACACACTGCACACACACTGCTCATTGCTCACACTGCACACACTGACACACTGCACACACACTGCACACACACTGCACACTGCACACACACTGCTCATTGCTCACACTGCACACACTGACACACTGCACATTGCTCACACTGCACACACTGACACACTGCACACACACTGTACACTGCACACACACTCCTCATTGCTCACACTGCACACACTGACACACTGCACACTGCACACACACTGCTCATTGCTCACACTGTACACACTGACACACTGCACACACACTGCACACACACTGCTCATTGCTCACACTGCACACACTGACACACACTGCACACACACTGCACACTGCACACACACTGCTCATTGCTCACACTGACACACTGCACACACACTGCTCATTGCTCACACTGCACACACTGACACACTGCACACACACTGTACACTGCACACACACACTCCTCATTGCTCACACTGCACACACTGACACACTGCACACACACTGCACACTGCACACAATTATTATATAGAAATAAACAGACAATTGCACTTTAACAGATGTATTTTGCCTGTACAACGTCTTGTGACTTTTGTTTCACAAAGTTAAGGGGGTGGGA
Organism: Ascaphus truei; assembly: GCF_040206685.1. NCBI lineage: Eukaryota > Metazoa > Chordata > Amphibia > Anura > Ascaphidae > Ascaphus > Ascaphus truei. The sequence goes on from NC_134489.1 coordinate 78,557,503, forward strand.
AGTCATTGTGCTGTGGGGGTTGGGGGGGTGGCGGGGCCCTGCGCTGCGGCTACGGCGGGCCCTGTACTGCGGCGGGGGGGGGGGTTAGCGGTCTGTGTGTGTGAGTGCGAGTGCCTGTCTGTGTGTGTGTGTGTGTGTGTGTGAGTGCGTGAGTGCCTGCATGTGTGTGCGCGCGTGTGTGTGTATGAGTGCGTGAGTGCCTGTGTGTGTGTGTGTGTGTATGTGTGTATGTATGAGTGCTCCAGCCCGAGTCCGTGGAGGGAGGGGGGGGGGAAAGTAGCGGGTCCCTCCTGCAGCCAGTGGAGGGAGTGGGGGGAGAGTAGCAGTTCCCTCCTGCAGTCCGGGGAGGGGGGGGGGAGAGTAGCAGCTCCCTCCTGCAGTCCGGGGAGGGGGGGGAGAGTAGCAGCTCCCTCCTGCAGTCCGGGGAGGGGGGGGAGAGTAGCTGGTCCCTCCTGCAGCCCGTGTAGGGGGGGGGAGAGTAGCAGCTCCCTCCTGCAGTCCGTGGAGGGAGGGGGGGGGGGGGAGAGTAGCGGGTCCCTCCGCTCAAGCCACGCCCCCCCCCCTCCCTGTCAAATCTCCCACCTCCCGCTCCGGCTCTTACACTTACTTACACACACACACTCAGACACTTACACACACACTCACACACACTCACACACACACTCACACACTCACACACACACTCACACACACACACTCACACACACACTCACACACACACTCACACACACACTCACACACACACTCACACACACACTCACACACACTCACACACTCACACACACTCACACACACTCACACACACTCACACACACTCACACACACTCACACACACTCACACACACTCACACACACTCACACACACTTAGACACACTTAGACACTCACACACACACACTCAGACACATACACACACTCACACCCACATACACACACCCATATACACACACACACTTTCTCTCCCATATATACATACACACACACACACTCTCTCACTCTACACAGACGGGGGGTGGGGTCGGAGCAGAGGAAAGGCCGCGACCAGCACCACCACCCGCTCCCCCCCCTCCTCCCGCGCAGGCAGCGGGAGCGCCAGGGACAGCGGTGGGGAGAAGAAACCCCCCGCTACCACCTCCATGCAGGCAGCGGGATCTGAGGTAAGCGGCGACCTGAGGGACATCCCCGCTCCCATCTCCTGCCCCGCGGGCTGTCACGCGGTGACAGGGGGAAGCGGGGACAGGAGGGACATCCCCGCTCCCATCTCCTGCCCCGCGGCCTGTCCCGCGGTGACAGGGGGAAGCGGGGACAGGAGGGACATCCCCGCTCCCATCTACTGCCCCGCGGCCTGTCCCGCGGTGACAGGGGGAAGCGGGGAGCGGAGGGACATGCCCGCTCCCATCTCCTGTCCCGCGGGATGAATATGCGCTAAAGCGCGGCGGCCATTTTTTTTTCTCGCGACCCCGTTAGTAACGCGGTGGTCTCGGGGTGGACCCCGAGACCCGCGTTATAACGGGGTTTAGCTGTAGTTTACACAATAATGCTGTCAATCTGTCGTTATATTCAAATCGACAGTGATACAAATGAATCAGAAAATAACATTATTTGGGGACATGCATGGTGGAAAGAATTTTATTTTTGCTATAGTTTTATTGTTTGTTTTTTTCCTAAAAGACAAACTATTTCATTACAATATAAATGACATTAGTAATTTGTTTCCTTAGTGGTATGTTAGGATATATCCAGTGAGTTGGTAAGATGATTACTGCATATATATTTTGCAATGGGGTGAAGGTGTCTACAGTTTCTATTAGCACTGTATAATCTTGGGTGTTTGATATGTATGTTAAATAAAATAAACTTGTAGTGTAGAGGAGATTTAACCTGCAGTAAATAAACCATTTACTATTTACACTACGGAGTCCGCGCTGTCCCTTTTTGTTTTACAGTAAATATTGGTACTTCACTTACAGTATGACTTGACCCTACTATGTGCTCATTTGCTATTTTACAGGGGATAGCGGCACCCCCTAGCCATAGGCGGGGGGGCTTCATGACCGGGGGGGGTCCGGCCTTCCCCTCGCTGGCCCGCCCCCACACCTCCCTCCCCAGCACAGGGGAGGAGTGCATGGAAGGCCTACTTAAGGCCAGGCTGGCGGGCAGCACATCCTCTTTGGCTGCCCGCCAGACGATTTGGACGTCCCTCTCCTCCCTGCAGGTTAAATTAAGGTAAGGCCCCGAAAGGGGGGTCAATCCTGGGCACTCCCCCCTCCTGTATAGCCGCGATTTTTGAATCGGCGGTGAGGGGGGAGGCGGGATGCAGGGAGGAGAGGGACCCCGTAGTGTAGCGGCCCGTCCCCATCCTCCATCTGCGGCGCGCAGCATGGAGCAGGGGGGGTCGCATTTAAGCATGTGCCACGGCGGCTGCAGGCGGGGAGGGGTTGGTCTCGGGGGACAGAGGGGGTCTGGCGGGCAGAGGGGGCCGGACGGGTTTTTCCCCCCGCTTCTTCTCCTGGGGGGGGGCTGCCTGCTCCCGCGGCGTTGTGCGGGCGAGTGCCTCCATCTGCATAGCCCCGCGGCGGCTGCCATGGGTAGGGGCACCCCGGCGGGGAGGAGCAGAGGGATGCTGGTTGCGTGGAGAGGGGGGTCCGGCCGAGGCATGCGGCCGCGTGTGTCCCATGTGGGCGGCTGCTCGGGGCCCGTTCGGGGGCTGGGGCGCAGTCCCACGTGGCGCGGGCAGAGGCCCCTCCCCCCCCCCGGTCGCCGGGATAAAGCTATAATAAATAAATAACGTGGTGGTATATATGTGTGGTATGGGCATATATGTATATATGTGTGGTATGGGCATATATGTATATATGTGTGGTATGGGCATATATGTATATATGTGTGGTATGGGCATATATGTATATATGTGTGGTATGGGTATATATATATATATATGTGTGGTATGGGTATATATGTATATATGTGTGGTATGGGTATATATATATGTATGTGTGGTATGGGTATATATATGTATGTGTGGTATGGGTATATATATATATGTGTGGTATGGGTATATATATATATATGTGTGGTATGGGTATATATATATATATGTGTGGTATGGGTATATATATATATATATATGTGTGGTATGGGTATATATATATATGTGTGGTATGGGTATATATATGTATATATGTGTGGTATGGGTATATATATGTATATATATGTATATGTGTGTGGTATGGGTGTATATATATATATATGTGTATATATATGTATATGTGTGTGGTATGGGTGTATATATATATGTATGTATGTATGTGTGGTATGGGTATATATATGTATGTATATGTGTGTGGTATGGGTATATATATATGTATATGTGCGTGGGTATATATGTGGATGTACGTACAGGTATTTATGGGTGTTATGTGCAGGTATGTGGGTGTGTATGTACATGTGTATATGGGTATGCATGTATACGTAGGTGGAGATATACGCATGTATAGGCTAGTGCAGCAGCTCTTAGTGGTTGCGGCCCTAGGCCGGGGGTGGGCGGCCAAGGTTGGCGCTTCACGGTCTGCCCCCGCAGTTAAAGTTTCGGCGCGGGGACACACGCTGATGCGCTCGGGACGATTATGTGCAGTTATGTGTGTGCAGGTATATATATATGTGTATAAGGGTACGTATATATGTGTACATGGGTGCATGTAAATCGGTGCATACGTATGGGTAGGTAGGCATGTATACTATAAGCTATAAATTTAAAAAAAAAAAAAAAAAAAAAAAAAAGGTCACACGTGGATGCCCGCGGGTGTATGGGCACACGTTGATGCCCGCGGGTGTATGGGCACACGTGGATGCGCGCGTGTGTATGGGCACACGTATATGCGCGCGTGTGTATGGGCACACATAGATGTTAATAGAGCTTTATCTAGTGTCATTATAAACTATATAAATATACTGTAGTAATTATTAGAGGATAAATACTTGTTAATGGGAATCACAATGTTTAGCATTTATGCTTGGTTACTTTTATCGGAATTCCCCAATTAATTCAGGCGGAAGGGCGCTAGTGCGGATGGGTGCACGTGGATGCGCGCGGGTGTATGGGCGCACGTAGATGCGCGAGTGGGTATTGGCGCACGTAAAGGCGCATGTGTATGGGCGCACATGGAGGCGCGTGGGTATTGGCGCACGTGGATGCGTGCGAGGTTATAGGGGCGCATGTGTATATGGGCTCACGGAAATGCGCTCGTGTATATGGGCACACGGAAATGCGCGCGTGTGTATATGGGCACACGGAAATGCGCACGTGTGTATATGGGCACACGGAAATGCGCGCGTGTATACGGGCGCACGCAGGGCGCGCGCGTATGTATATGGGCACATGCAGGGCGCGCTTGTGTATATGGGCACACGCAGAGGCACGCGCGTGTGTATATGGGTGACTGTGTGGGTATTGGCGCACGTAAAGGCGCGTGTGTATGGGCGCACATGGAGGCGCGTGGGTATTGGCGCACGTGGATGCGTGCGAGTAGATGCGCGCGTGTATAGGGGCACGCGTAGATGCGCGCGCGTGCATGGGCACACGTGGATGTGCGCGTGTGTGTATGGGCACACGTGGATGCTCGCGTGTGTATGGGCACACGTATATGCGCGCTTGTGTATGGGCACACATAGTTGTCAATAGAGCTTTATCTAGTGTCATTATAAACTATATAAATATACTGTAGTAATTATTAGAGGATAAATACTTGTTAATAGGAATCACAATGTTTAGCATTTATGCTTGGTTACTTTTATCGGAATTCCCCAATTAATTCATGCGGAAGGGGTGCGAGTGCGGATGGGTGCACGTGGATGCGCGCGGGTGTATGGGCGCACGTAGATGCGCGAGTGGGTATTGGCGCACGTAGATGCGCGAGTGGGTATTGGCGCACGTAAAGGCGCGTGTGTATGGGCGCACATGGAGGCGCGTGGGTATTGGCGCACGTGGATGCGTGCGAGTAGATGCGCGCGTGTATAGGGGCACGCGTAGATGCGCGCGCTTGCATGGGCACACGTGGATGTGCGCGTGTGTATGGGCACACGTGGATGCTCGCGTGTGTATGGGCACACGTATATGCGCGCGTGTGTATGGGCACACATAGATGTCAATAGAGCTTTATCTAGTGTCATTATAAACTATATAAATATACTGTAGTAATTATTAGAGGATAAATACTTGTTAATAGGAATCACAATGTTTAGCATTTATGCTTGGTTACTTTTATCGGAATTCCCCAATTAATTCATGCGGAAGGGGTGCGAGTGCGGATGGGTGCACGTGGATGCGCGCGGGTGTATGGGCGCACGTAGATGCGCGAGTGGGTATTGGCGCACGTAGATGCGCGAGTGGGTATTGGCGCACGTAAAGGCGCGTGTGTATGGGCGCACATGGAGGCGCGTGGGTATTGGCGCACGTGGATGCGTGCGAGTAGATGCGCGCGTGTATAGGGGCATGCGTAGATGCGCGCGCGTGCATGGGCACACGTGGATGTGCGCGTGTGTATGGGCACACGTGGATGCTCGCGTGTGTATGGGCACACGTATATGCGCGCGTGTGTATGGGCACACATAGATGTCAATAGAGCTTTATCTAGTGTCATTATAAACTATATAAATATACTGTAGTAATTATTAGAGGATAAATACTTGTTAATAGGAATCACAATGTTTAGCATTTATGCTTGGTTACTTTTATCGGAATTCCCCAATTAATTCATGCGGAAGGGGTGCGAGTGCGGATGGGTGCACGTGGATGCGCGCGGGTGTATGGGCGCACGTAGATGCGCGAGTGGGTATTGGCGCACGTAGATGCGCGAGTGGGTATTGGCGCACGTAAAGGCGCGTGTGTATGGGCGCACATGGAGGCGCGTGGGTATTGGCGCACGTGGATGCGTGCGAGGTTATAGGGGCGCATGTGTATATGGGCTCACGGAAATGCGCTCGTGTATATGGGCGCACGGAAATGTGCGCGTGTGTATACGGGCATACGGAAATGCGCGCGTGTGTGTATATGGGCACACGGAAATGCGCGCGTGTATACGGGCGCACGCAGGGCGCGCGCGTATGTATATGGGCACATGCAGGGCGCGCGTGTGTATATGGGCACACGCAGAGGCACGCGCGTATGTATATGGGCACATGCAGGGCGCGCGTGTGTATATGGGCACACACAGAGGCATGCGCGTGTGTATATGGGCACACGCAGAGGCACGCGCGTGTGTATATGGGTGACTGTGTGGGTATTGGCGCACGTAAAGGCGCATGTGTATGGGCGCACATGGAGGCGCGTGGGTATTGGCGCACGTGGATGCGTGCGAGTAGATGTGCGCGTGTATAGGGGCACGCGTAGATGCGCGCGTGTATAGGGGCACACGGAGACGCGCATGTGTATATGGGCTCACGGAAATGCGCTCGTGTATATGGGCACACGGAAATGCGCTCGTGTATATGGGCACACGGAAATGCGCGCGTGTGTATATGGGCACACGGAAATGCGCGCGTGTGTATATGGGCACACGGAAATGCGCGCGTGTGTATATGGGCACACGGAAATGCGCGCGTGTGTATACGGGCACACGCAGGGCGCGCGCGTGTGTATATGGGTGACTGTGTGGGGACTGCGTAGCGGCGATAGGCTTAGAACAGCTTGGCAAGCGCACACGCAGCGCTTGAATAGCTCAGGGCCCAGCTAAGCACCGGAAGTTAAGCGAGAATCCCCCCCCCCCCCCCCCCCACACAGCAGCATGGCATCGATGGCAGAGCAGTTCTGCCTTCAAGTCGAGGCGGAAAACCATGACGAGGCATGGTTGGATCGGCGGCTGCAGGCGTTGTTCTCTGCGAAACCAGCACGTGGCACTAAGGCTGCTCCCCGCGGGAAGGGGAAGCAGAGGCCCTCGGTCACGGTACCACGAGGCAGGGCGTCATAGCGGCCAGGTCGGGCCTCAGCAATGGTGGGGAAGACTTCGACTGCTGGAACGCAGGGTGTGGGCGTGCGTGGGTATTGGCGCACGTGGATGCAGGCGAGTGTATGGGCGCGCGTAGATGCGCGCGTGTATAGCTGCTCCCCGCGGGAAGGGGAAGCAGAGGGCGCTGCAGCACAACGCGTCAAGTGACAGTCCCCAGGCAGCATGGCGCTTTAGACAGGCGGCAGGCAGAGAGTCCGCGCTCCACAGGAAAGGAGCGCGGAGGGTGCTGCAGTGCAAGGCGGCAGGCGAAGTTCAGCAACCGCACGCAGGGCGGCAGCCCTCGGTCACGGTACCACGAGGCAGGGCGTCACAGCGGCCAGGTCGGGCCTCAGCAATGGTGGGGAAGACTTCGACTGCTGGGACGCAGGGTGTGGGCGCGCGTGGGTATTGGCGCACGTGGATGCAGGCGAGTGTATGGGCGCGCGTGTATAGCTGCTCCCCGCGGGAAGGGGAAGCAGAGGGCGCTGCAGCACAACGCGTCAGGCGACAGTCTCCAGGCAGCATTGCGCGCTAGACAGGCGGCAGGCAGAGAGGCCGCGCTCCACAGGAAAGGAGCGCGGAGGGTGCTGCAGTGCAAGGCGGCAGGCGAAGTTCAGCAACCGCACGCAGGGTGGCAGCCATCGGTCACGGTACCGCGAGGCAGGGCGTCACAGCGGCCAGGTCGGGCCTCAGCGATGGTGGGGAGGACTTCGACCGCTGGGACGCAGGACACGGCGGATCGGCGCGCAGGTCGGCCCGCGAAGGAGTGGCGGCGACTTCCAGCCACCGTGACGCAGAACAGGGCGTCACGGCACGCCACACGGCCGCCCGTTGCTGACGCGGGCGGTGTCACTGTCAGGATTTCGCCTGCAGAGTCGGCAGGGCCAAGGAGACCAAGACGGCCAACCGCAACGCCGGTTGGTGCCAATGTGTTTCGGAGAGCAGAGAACCCAGCATGGTTCGACTACGTGGAGACGGCATCGGGTGATGGGCGAACCAAGTCGCGGCCCAGGTCTCTTCCTCACGAGAGGCCACAATGGCCACGGCCGGATGTCACTGGCACCGCGAATCCCACTCCAGTTCCATCAGCCGGACCCCGGTGTCTTTCAATTCTTCAGCCACGGCCGGGGTCAGGGGCACGGTAGCGGACCCACCCGGCAGCATCACGCACTGCACAGATGGTGGAACAGCCCCGGCGGGCGGTTGATGGGGACACGCCGTGGAAGGTACGGCATATGGCGTATCGGGTAATGGTAAGGAGTTGCGTGTAGGGCGGCATCGAGGAGATAGGGCAAGGCGTCAAGGCTTGCAGTGTGCGACACAGAGCGAGCAAGGGAGGAGGCGTGGCCCAGTCCACTGCCAGGGTCTATTCCCCAGGGGTCGCTGAGGGCGGGTAAGAAGCCTGCAGCAGTAAAAAAGGCGAAATCCCAGATAGCGCTGGGCAAAGGCGACCTGCGGCTCCGGAGGTGGGTATGTCCGGGACCGGGTGAGGGATAGTGCAGCGAAAAAAGCGATTCTCAGGGCATCTTTAAAAACCATGGCAAGTTGAGTAATTACTTCTCCAGGCGCGATTGGCAGCCCCAGGTAAATGGTAAGAACAGGCTGGGCTGGTAGAGGAGCATGGGTCCCGCTGCTAGGCGTACCAGGCGGGATAGACTTATTTCAGTTTCCGGGAAGGCTTCGAGAGGGTCTGGAGGGTTGGCGGTACGGGCCTAGTTTAAGGGGGGTTAAATAGGCCCGTCGGTGGCGGCTCTTGGGGGGTAGGTGCTTGTTCTTGCCAGACTGGGAGCTGGGCCGTTTGAGCCCGGGGGGAGTACGAGTGGGCAAGGTCAGTTATCCATGACCTCGAGAGCCCGCTCGCGTAGGGGACACGAGGTCAGCGGTTCGAGGGCCGGCTGACCGTCCCCTCCCCCTCCTGACAAAGGAGCACTCTGGCAGGGAGTGCATTTACCCCATTAGGTTTTCTGTATAAATAAATAGCCGCGGCCATTTTACCTCCAGCTCCCGTTTCCTGTCTTTATTTGTACGTTGCATGTGGGTACAAGGCGGGGGGAGAGGGGAACCGCCTGGAACCTCCCTGGTCAAGCGGCACCCCCTAGCCATAGGCGGGGGGGCTTCATGACCGGGGGGGGTCCGGCCTTCCCCTCGCTGGCCCGCCCCCACACCTCCCTCCCCAGCACAGGGGAGGAGTGCATGGAAGGCCTACTTAAGGCCAGGCTGGCGGGCAGCACATCCTCTTTGGCTGCCCGCCAGACGATTTCCCACCCACCCATCCCCTTAGTTAGTGATTGCAATCATGTAATGAACTGCAGTAGAAGGTTGAGCAGGGCAGGGTACTCCCAGGAATGTGGACATATGCATTGTATGCCGTGTTAATGGTTCTTTGTTCCGTTACAGCACGAACAGCTGATAATGTGCTGAGTGAAAGGACGAGGTTCCGAGCAGGAGGGGTCATTGTCCAGTTTTGCCTTTGTCGCGGCGGCTCTTGGGGGGTAGGTGCTTGTTCTTGCCAGACTGGGAGCTGGGCCGTTTGAGCCCGGGGGGAGTACGAGTGGGCAAGGTCAGTTATCCATGACCTCGAGAGCCCGCTCGCGTAGGGGACACGAGGTCAGCGGTTCGAGGGCCGGCTGACCGTCCCCTCCCCCTCCTGACAAAGGAGCACACTCTGGCAGGGAGTGCATTTACCCCATTAGGTTTTCTGTATAAATAAATAGCCGCGGCCATTTTACCTCCAGCTCCCGTTTCCTGTCTTTATTTGTACGTTGCATGTGGGTACAAGGCGGGGGGAGAGGGGAACCGCCTGGAACCTCCCTGGTCATGTAATATACATGAAGTAAACATTAAATGTAACAATGCATGAAAATAATACAATCCATGTTACCTGTTAGAGGGATATGAATTGTCTTTCTCTCTCACTGCTTCACAATATGAATTCTTACTGTGGTTATCAAATAGTTGTCTGAACTTGGGTTTGTAGAAATTGTGGGGACACATTTCAAAGAAATTAGCCAGTACCAATTACAGTATTTATAAATCACCCTAAAAAGCCCAACTGGATTCACTGGCAACCTACAGAAACACATCACGCTTTTACATAACTTGTTTTAACAGTCGCTTTTAAGAGGTGAAATGTTGGAATGATAATGTCAGTTATAAAACAGGTAATCTTTATATAATTTCTTTAAGCCCGCTGTCAAATCAATGATTTATCAGATACAATGTCACATGAATTATTAATAACCATTCAAAGTGTATGCATGAAAAGAAAGCTAAATACGTTTCTGCTAAAATAGCAAACAAATGTTAAATTGGGGGTTTCAGTGATAGTTTATCACAGGGGTGCTCAACTTCAATCCTCAAGCGCCCCCCCCCCCCCCCCCCCAACAGGTCAAGTTTTCAGGATATCCCAACTTCAGCACAGGTGGCTCAATCAGTCCCTGCTTCAGCACAGGTGGCTTCGACTGAGGCTCTAATTGAGCTCCTTGTGCTGAAGCTGTGACATGCTGGAAACCTGACCAGTTGCGGGGGGGGGGGGGGGGCTTGAGGACTTGAGTTGACCACCCCTGGTTTATCATCTTCCATATTGCTACAGTTTACAGTTTCATTTAAAACGTATTTTGAAGAATTAAATGGGAAATTCTCCTTATACTGTCATGCCATGTTTTGTATTTAGAATGTGACATTGAAATAAGAGGAAACATAGAACCATAGATAATACACTATTTAGCAAGAATATATATATATATATATATATATATATATATATATATATATATATATATATATATATATATATATATATATATATGACGTGGTAACCAGGGGGATCCTGATGACAAAAGACAGCACACCGCAGTAATAATCCAAAAAGTGTGTATTGTGAACACAGGGCCGCCAACGTTTCGGTCCTCGTAGAAGGACCTTCCTCAGGGCGGCCCTGTTGGCGGTCCTGTGTTCACAATACACACTTTTTGGATTATTACTGCGGTGTGCAGTCTTTTGTCATCAGGATTGCCCTGGTTACCACATGTCTATATGCTTCATATGGGACAAGCATCTGCCTTCTAACAAACGTGAGTGCAAACCTCCATACCAATGACTATATATATATATATATATATATATATATATATATATATATATATATATATATATATATATATATATATATATATATATATATATATATATATATATATATATATATATATATATTGTGACAAACGCCCCTCTTTTGTAGTGCTGACGTCTGTCTGGGTTCTTCCCGACACAGTCTTCTAGGGTTATTTAATACAAAAACAGGATCATGCAAAGTATTAAGCTGCTTAACTCAGGCTTCTGCCTGCTTTATTTTCATCCAAGTAAGGTACTGCAGCTTTAACATGTGTAGGTTAGAGGTACTCAGATACTTTCATTCAGCAGTTCACTCATTTCATTGTTACAGTATTTCCCACACTGTTATTTCAAATAAAAAGAAACCAAATTATATAAACAAAATCCTATCCCTCTCAGGGATCTAACTACACATAGAATCAGTCTCTCTAACAGCTGCTGGCCAACTAACCTGGTTCCCCAGCTTAAAACAATGCTCTCTCATTTAGGGTCACTTAGATACAGCACAGTCTTTTAGCAACAGCAGTAAACATTTGTTTGGTCTTATCTGTTCGTGGTGGGAACTCGGTCCCGTGTCCAGGCAAATCCTCTGGTACTGTGATACTTGGAGGAGCCGTCAACCCCGATACTGGATGCAGGGGAGCAGCGATACCCCCAGCCTCCAGGCTCCAAGGAGAGAGAGAGAAATGCAAAACCTCTCTGCTCTAAATACCTGTGCATGTGATTAGAAGAGCAGGTGAGGGAGAACTAGAGCCATGGTAATCTGTGGTCTGGATTTTCCATCCAGCTGCCTGAGTTAATGGGAAGCTGTGGAACGGATCATTTGTAACTATTCCTGCACTTTCTGCTCTAAAATGGGCAGAAAGCTGCCTAACATCTTTGGACTATGTCACATATCCCCCTCCCCAGCTCACACCTACTGGGGTGAGCGGCCATGGACCTCACTGGGGTGAGCGTCCTACCTGAAATACTTGAGCTAACTCCTCAGTACAACATTAAGTATTCACATGACACGAATATGAATTTTTTCCACGGCAATTATGGACAATAGGTTTCGTCATAAGAGACTATACTTGGCAAACATATTTTTTTTTTTTTTGTTGCTCTCTATTAGGGAACTATTTTGAAAAATAAATGTCTAGCACACATTCTTGCAACCCAGGATCTGCTAAATATATTCACAAAACCAGACAATTTCTATTACCTCCCTGGGTTTTTCTACTCTAGAATATGAACCTCATTATAAATTTACCAACCGAAAAGGGCATTTTTTTTTTTTTTTTTTTTTTTTTTTCCATATTGTAAGCAACCAATATTTTTTTTTTTTTTCTTATACTACAGCCTTGTAATCTTAAGGGCCATTAACCCTGTATATTAATTTGTAGTTTAGCTACATTTTCAACACAGAGAACCAATATAACATTGTAATATTGACCAAATGCTTATTTGCAAAGTTAAGTGTCCGTGACATAGTCCACACGTGTAATAAAAAAAAAAATCGGTCAGTTCCCCCAAACATTTTTTTTTTTTTCTTTTTTTTTGACTTCCAGTCTATTGCATCCTTTGACTTTATTTCATAGCCCGCTGCAACCTGCAAATGACTGGACTGTTTCTTTAGCTTCTGATGAGACCCTTGGACCAGATTCTCCTTGGCTCCACAGTGTGGTCCAGATTGGTGAGATATGGAACTATTCAGGCGCCGTGTTAACCTTCGTTGTTTTTTCTTTTCAATCTTTGATTTCCCTTTTGTGGCCATTACCAGGCCTTTGGGTTTTGGAGACCTAGTTGCCTCTGTACAAACGTAGTCCATATTAACCATGTCATCAGGATCTGTCAACAAGTTTGTTTTTTCAGGAACTGCCACCCACTTGGCTAAAACATCTTCTGTGTTGTCCTGGGTGTGTCCACTAGTTTGATAATCTTCTGGACAACGTAAATGAAATTGAGGATCTGGATTTTTGAATTCCAGATCAGGGAGAATATTCTCAGGAGGGTGCCTATCTGTTTCTGGAATAACAGCAGCACAATCAAAGTCAATTCTTTCTCCTTCCTCTTTGTCATCAGTGAGGGCATTGAGTTTACTTTCCCTGGTCTCCTTTTGTGACCGTGTCTCTTTTAGCCTTGGAATCTCTTTCTCCAACTTCATCTTTATAGCAAATCGTAATATTGCAACAGCATTGAAGATACACGTATAGGAACGTACAGCTTGCTTGGTTAGGAGGTAGGATTGATAGCCCGACTGAACCACTTTAGCCGCTTCTCCCATGTCCGTCATCTGTTTCAGAGCGAGGTTTAACTCTGTTTCATTTTCTCTATTCTTGACCTGCAGCTGCAGGTGCTCCTTCCGGGTCTTGTCCAGCTCCAGCTGCAGCCGGGCCCCCTCATTTGCCGTGTGGTCCAGCTGCTTGTAGATATCGGCCATCTCGCTTTTATAGCGCAGTGTCAGGCAAACCACCTGACGGACGGACACCTCCTCTCTCTTGGCGCACTGTATCTCGCGCTCAGCCATCTGCTTCTGCAGCTCTTCAACCTGATCGTGCCAGACCTCCCTCAGGGTCTTCACCTCTTTCTGGTGCTTGCTCTGGGTTTGCATCAGCGCCTCCATTTTTTGGAGCTCTGCAGTTTGTGTCGCCTGGATCGCCGCTGATTCTGTATTCTGCAGTGCTTCCTGCATTTCTAACTTTTCCTGGATCAATTGCTTCTCCACTTTTTCTGCTTGGTGAAGCTTCTCATCACCTTCACTGATCTGGTCAGTCAAGTCTGAATTTTTCTGTGTCAGACTTACATTCTCTCTTTTTACAGTCTCTAAATTACTCTGGGTATTCTCATAGGTTTTCTTCAATGTACACAGCTCTGTGCTGCGAGCGTAGACCTCATGGCGTGAGAGTTCCAGCTCTGCTTTAAGCGCGCTAGCCTCTTGCCGAGAAACCCCCAACTCTGTGATGAAGTTTTGCACATCTTTCTGGGACATCTCATAGCATAGTTTCCAGTCAGTTCTTGTTTTCTTTGATTCGCTTGGCTCTCTGCCTATGATGGTAGCAGTAGCCTTTGTCATCTCTAGGCGTGTCGTCATTCCTGGGACGATTGTGCCAGGCCCTATGGGCTGTTGCTCATCTCGGCGCCTTTCTGACGCATGTCCTGACAGTGCAGGTTCAAGTGGCTCGGTCACTTCCCCTGTGACTTGAGGAACAGTTTTCTTTCTTTTTGCTTTATTAGCTCCAGAGATATCAGTGGTACTGGGCACACACTCACTGGTATCAGCTTCCACATCTTGCTTGCACTCACAGGGCGTTGCTTGCTTTTGCAGCTGTTTGTCTTTGAAAATTTTGGGGCACACATCTTCCATGTGACCTACTTCACGACAGGCCCAGCATACTAAATTCATCTGTGGGTACGGCTCTCCTCCAGGGTCGTGATCATAGTATGGCCTGAAGGGACACTGTTTTGTATGGTTACGTACATTACACAACAAACATTTCACGTCGGCCATTTTAGAAACCCGGCAGGGACAATTTGCTAGCTGCAATTTCACTTACTTCAGCAGCTTACATACAGCACTTGCTAGCTGCAAATTCACTCACTTCAGCAAAAGGCATAAGCTTTACAAACAGCACTTGCTAGATGCAAAAAAAAATTTTTCTTCAGCAAAACATTTTGGTTTTCTGTTTGGGTTCAGGGTGCTATTGCATCCACACTTCGCACATTCTCTGTGTATGCTAGAAGCACAACTGATATACACAGCGGGACAGACTTCACTCATAGCATCTGTACTTTAGTTCAGCTGGGCGGCCATTTTAACCCCCTGCATTTATTTGCAAACCCACAGACTTTTTAGTGTCTGCCCGCATTCTCCACCATATGTGACAAACGCCCCTCTTTTGTAGTGCTGACGTCTGTCTGGGTTCTTCCCGACACAGTCTTCTAGGGTTATTTAATACAAAAACAGGATCATGCAAAGTATTAAGCTGCTTAACTCAGGCTTCTGCCTGCTTTATTTTCATCCAAGTAAGGTACTGCAGCTTTAACATGTGTAGGTTAGAGGTACTCAGATACTTTCATTCAGCAGTTCACTCATTTCATTGTTACAGTATTTCCCACACTGTTATTTCAAATAAAAAGAAACCAAATTATATAAACAAAATCCTATCCCTCTCAGGGATCTAACTACACATAGAATCAGTCTCTCTAACAGCTGCTGGCCAACTAACCTGGTTCCCCAGCTTAAAACAATGCTCTCTCATTTAGGGTCACTTAGATACAGCACAGTCTTTTAGCAACAGCAGTAAACATTTGTTTGGTCTTATCTGTTCGTGGTGGGAACTCGGTCCCGTGTCCAGGCAAATCCTCTGGTACTGTGATACTTGGAGGAGCCGTCAACCCCGATACTGGATGCAGGGGAGCAGCGATACCCCCAGCCTCCAGGCTCCAAGGAGAGAGAGAGAAATGCAAAACCTCTCTGCTCTAAATACCTGTGCATGTGATTAGAAGAGCAGGTGAGGGAGAACTAGAGCCATGGTACTCTGTGGTCTGGATTTTCCATCCAGCTGCCTGAGTTAATGGGAAGCTGTGGAACGGATCATTTGTAACTATTCCTGCACTTTCTGCTCTAAAATGGGCAGAAAGCTGCCTAACATCTTTGGACTATGTCACAATATATATATATATATATATAATAGATGCTATGACTGTACTGTAACATGGATGAAAGAAATCAGTGCTAAATGCCATTAACTCTCTTTTTCGTACATTTTTTAGCACTTTAGTACTCTCTCTTTATTTTTTTGCTTGATCATTCCGAGAGCAGTGTTGCTAGATACTGTATTTATACTGTAGATAAAATAGTTGTTAAAATATTGTGTTTACCCATAATAAGATATATTGTGGTTGTTTAATATTGGTGAAGATGCCTATTTCCAAAGTCATGAAAAGGATTAAGAGCCAAATGTAATATCACATTTTGCAATTTGTATCTCTTTGATTTCCAATATGAGCTACAAGCAGCAACAAGTCAGCAGTATGAGGCAGTTAGTGTTACAGTCATGGTGATTACAACCAGGGCCGTCAACAGGGGGGGACAGCTGAGACAAGTGTCCCAGGCATGGCAGCTCTGCGGAGCACAGCTGTTCAGGACAGGAAGTTGGGCCTAACTTCTGGAAATTACAGCAACTGCCAGCAACTGGGTGAGCCCACCTCTACTTGCAGCTCCTAGTCGGGCCCGCCCCTCCTTTAAGCTGGGCCTTTGGCAGACCACCTCCTTGGGCCGAAGATAGACCCATGTGGTCTTGTGCCCTCCTCTGGGCTCCCCCCATTTCCCCAGGCTCATATGTCCTTGTTTACCCCCTCCCTAAGCCCATTCATATTCCTCCTACCTCCCATCCTCCCACATGACTCTTATGACCCCCCACCTCAGGCATATACCTACTCCTAGCTGAGCCGGATGAAGAAGTCTCGGCAAAACGCGTAGCTCCCAACTGGCCATCCGTTTTTGTCCCAAGAGAGCCTCCGTAGCGGTCGCAGTTGCAAGCTGCCTGACGTCACCATCTTACTTCCCTGCTTCCCGGACGCGGCAGACTGCAGTTGCAGGGCATGGGCCTGCACTATGATTGCTGACTGAGGACTTTGTTCTTATGTGAGTGCTTTGTCTTACCATTATTACCTACCGATTAAACCATCCATTACCTCCTCCCCCCCCTCCATAGCTCCTTCTCGCCAACAAAAGCTCCACCCAGAGCTCCTTTCCCCTCCCTTATAGATCAATCTCCTCCCACCAAAGCTCCTTCCACCCCATAGCTCCTCTCCCGCCTCCCCAGAGCAACTTTCCCCTCCCTCACATAGCTCATTTCCCTTCACCCACCATAGCTCCTTCTCCCTCCTCCAACCTCCCTCATCCAGGACCATATCTCCCTCCCCCCCTCACATCCATTCAGGCCCATTCCTCCTCCCCACCCCCCACCCGAGACCATACCTTCTCCCCTACCCATCACCCCCTATCCAGCAGGCCCATAACTCCCCACCCACCCAGGCCCATATCTCCTTCTCCCCCACCTAACCCAGGCCCATATCACCTCTCCCCCTCACCCCCACTCAGGTCCATACCTCCTTCTCTCCCCACCATCACCACCAGGGCCAATAACTCCTTCTTTCCCCTCTTCTTTTATTGAGTACATTAGACAGCACTTTGAAAGGGCAAGAAATAAAGGACATTACAGCATCATGATATTCATTTGATTTGAAACCCAGGATTTCAATAGCCCAATATTTTGAGGGTCAGTGTGGCAAACACAGGATTGTATCATATGTCAGACTGCTAATTAAGGATTTACTTAAGTGTAGCCATGCTGTAAAATGGTCTGCAGTTGTCTCTCCTGCTGGCAGTAAACCTGATAAGTTACAGGGATGCCAGCAGTAATCATGGAGGTTTGCCCTCACACCCTGGTGAGGTGCCCTATGTATGGATGGGAGTGGCTACATGCTCTGAGTCCACAGTTAGTGACATCAGAGATGTGCCTGTTTCCTGAGGTATATAAGGCACAGCACTGCCCAAAGTTAGTGTGTTGGAGGGAGAGCAGTGGAGAGAGTTGAAGGAATAAGTCTGTGTTGAGACTTGGGAAATGAAGGGCCCACTAGTGCAGTAACTAGTGGCCCGTTTCTACATCAAGTAGCATCAAGCCTGACAAGGCCACACTGTGTCCAAGAACCTGTCACAGGGGTGATCTCCCTGTGGGGAAAGGGGATCCCCTACTCCATTGGGAGGGCGTACCTTTTCAAGGGACAGTACGGCGAGATGTGCGGCTGAGCTAACCGCTACAAGGGGCAGTCTGTCCACACCATCATCAATAAAGATGCCCTGTTCAAAGACAACCCCACTGTGTGAGTGTTAAATTACTCTCCAGTGGAAGTCACCACCAAGAAGGAGTTCCTCATCAGACCCATCTCCCTGCGGACGCAGAGATCCTGATGAGGTGGAGGCGCTGCACGTGATATAGGTAGGACTCACACACACTACCTCAGTTGCCTGTCTGGATTGACAATCCCCAAACACCATCATGCGGGAGACTCAGGAGTCTTGTTGCCGACAGGTGCACCACCAGACACGACCATGTAATGGGGGCTGGATAGACCACAGGGGCCAATATGAGATTGGGTGGGTCACACCAGAGGGAATACCCGTTACATAAGAAATAGGTATTTTACTTTAAAAATCATATTGGCGGAGGCGCATGCGCATGCGCGACGGCTAAGTGGATGGTAGCTTAAAGTGTAAGCTCCATCCCTCGCGACACTAAGCACAAAATCGGCGCTATCACAAATAAAAAGGTGAAGCAAAGTACTAAACGAAAATCGGAGCACTTAGAGATGGCAACGAGGGCAAAATCGCAGCGATCTACCTCCGTTTTAACTGATTATTTTCACAAAGGCGATTTAGCGTGAGGCTCGAGGGCCCCGACCCAATGGGAGGGTTCCGACTCAGAAGTGGACAGGTTGGGGGATCAAAGAAATGATAGAGTCCAACAGTGGGTAACACGGAGAGCCCTAAAGGAAGAGCTAAAAGAATTCTGCGATGAAATAAAAATCATATTGGCAAAATTGATGTTTCAAACATTTTCTGTCCCCACTGATATGTAAAGTGGTTTCAACTGTAATATACAGTAGGCCTATGGTTATTGTTGCCTGAGTTTTTGAGACTTTGTACTACTGTAACTTCCACACATAGTAAACTGAAACGTATGGTAATGGATCCCAAAGGAAAGCAAGAAGTGACAAGCTCAATAAAATACCTTCGTTTATAAACAGTCCAGATTAATTTGTTTTATGGTTATATACTGCATGAGTATTTGATAAGATAGCAAGAACTATAGCTGCCTGACGTAATTGCTCTAATCAATAAACACAAGAGCAGAGGCAAAAACTCATTAATACATTTCCCATGTAGCCCGTTTCCAACCTTCGAGAATACAGCATACTGCTGTAATATATTATTTACAGTTATTTATTTTCTATTACTATTCAAACTAATTATAGAAACATTACAGTGGTATATGCGTTATTTTAATTTAATAAAATAAAGCATAATTATGTTTACTACAATTGTTCGTCTGGTTTTGTCCAAATGAGGAATGATACAGTGTATCTGGAAAACTGTACATTTTGTCTGCTAATTATATACTGTATCGAACATGTTGTAACATGCATTTGATAAAGATGTTCAATACCTTTATAACATATATAAGTTGATTACAAAAAAAAGTAATTGTGGTATGTGTTTTAAAGCCAAATTGTCACAGCAGTTGAGTTTGCTCAATATTGAAATGAGCTAGTTTATATTCTCATCCACATCTGCTATTTATAAGCAGAATAGTTCATTTATTTCTCCTCATGATGTGGATTCCTACATTTAAATTCAAATGTATTTCCTTAATATCAAACACATTAGTGAGATACAGTTGCTGCAATTTTTGTCGTGGTTATATAGCTTTATACATGGTGCAATGGTTTGTCTGTCTGGAATAAGGGATTTCTGTTTCTTTAAAATTGGGCTTTGCAAACAATCTGGGTAACATTGTTGGCTGACTATCATGTAGGTAACTGTAAAATGTATAAGCTGACCTTTTACATTATTCATTTTTTGCTTGAAGGCCCCACATAGTTGCCAGATGAATCAACGAACCAGTATTTGATTGTGTTTTGACAGCTGTGGTCACAACAGTTAAAGATCCAGTTTTATCAATCTTTTGCAAATTGCAATGCTATTTACCAAGTAGTTTTCAGATGCTGTTTGGGCCCTTGATAACTTTAAATCTTGGACTGGGAAATTGTAGAAATGTCACCTCTCCAGTCCTAATGGAAACTTACTTCCATGGACGAGTAACATACAGTATACTAACCAAGTGCATAGTATTCTTTTCCCTGTCCCCTGATATGCACACATACTGGAGAACCAATGTGTCTTATAGTTTTATTAAGTGCTTGGAAGTCGATTATCACTGTGACAATATTCTGTTCTTTTGAACGCTGGTTATTTATACACTATATTTGAAACATGTATGTGTCCATGGACTTTATTGGGATAATTTTGCTCAATTCAATGATAAATAAATATTTGTCTATACATACAATGTTAGCTCTTGAGTGTTCCTCTTGCTTACCACTTCTGTAGAGATCTTGGGAAGATGGATGCTGTCAAAATTGGTTGATTCAGCCGCTTAAAGAGAACATGGTTGATGTTTGGAAAAGAAAAACAAGTTCCTTAAATGTTTTCTATTCTAGCTATAGTGCTATGTACAGTTGATTCTGTTAGGGGACAAAGGACAGATGTATGGATCACATGGCTCACAGATGGTCACATCTACAGTATATCAAGAGACAATTTTATAATATCTCCAAGGAACCATTTGGCAGTCAATAAATTAGTGGTCCACTCTTTAAGTGTACTGTACACCCCTAAAATTAAGCCCCCGAATGTCTAGAACTGCATATGCACCATACTGTACGAAATATATCCAATGGTAAATAAAATAAACAAACGATATAATGATTGCAATACGGTAATATTTCTGGTCTTAGATGCCTAAAAGCAGTCATCCTGATTTATGATTAACACACACACATTCCCAGGTAGCTCAAACTCCTGCACCCACCACATCATGAATATATATTTATGCCAAATGAGTGCTACTGAGCGTGGCAAATGTATACAACAAAAGACAGGGGTGCCCAATGCTTCATCAAATTGACAAATGTATTAATTTATGATGCCACTTATAAAACTTGATGGTTAAAGTGCAGTTTCCTTCTTCCCTTCCAAAAGGTCCTTTCCTTTCTGTTTTCATCTAAAAAGGTTAGTGCTACAATACATAGAAGCCAGTTTGTCAAAATTATAATAGTGATTTATGTTTTATAGTGCCCATAAAGGTATGTGCTACAAAGAACGCATTGATACAATAGCCCCCTTTGAAACAACATGGACTGCAGAGCACATGGGAGCAGATGGAAACCTATCGCAGCTAGCCGGGAGTAACCCCCCACCTCCTGTGATTACGCACAAGCAGGGCCGCCAACAGAAATCATGGGGCCCAGGACAAATGAAAGGAGCAGCCCCCAACCCATAGCTCACCTACCACGGAAAAAAAATTAGCGAGCAACTTTTACTTAACTGTGTTCTTATTGTAATATGGGAAAAAACAAAAGACAAAGATACCCAATGCTACATCCAAGGTGACAAAAGGCCTGGGGGGTTTCTGTATGGGTCTGGGGGGATATGGGTGGGGTTAAGTATGGTCCTTAGGGGGGAGGGGTCTGGGGGGGTATGGGGGGTTAAGTATGGTCCTTAGGGGGTGAAGGGGGTTAAGTATGGGCCTGGGGGGGTTTAAGTATGGACCTCAGGGGTAAAGTACAGTATTACAGTACCTCTCTTCAACTGGTCCACGGTGGGGGTCTTCGATTGGTCAGCGAGGGGGCTTTCAACCGGCCCACAGGGGGACTTCAACCAGCCCAGAGGGGGGAGCCTTCAACCGGCCCATGGGTGACTTAAATCAGCCCATGCTTCAACCGGCCCGTGTTTCAACTGGCCAGAGGGGGGGGGGGGTTGGAGCCTTCAACCGGCCGGAGGGGGGCTTCAATTGGCAGATGGTGGGGCTAGTTTCGTAGGGGAGATGGAAGGCACATGGGTGGGTAGGTGACTGACTGTCTGGGTGACTGCCTGGGTGACTGACTGTCTGGGTGACTGCCTGGGTGACTGACTGCCTGGGTGGATGGCTGACAGCCCTAGACTGACTACCTGGGTGGGTAACTGACTGCCTTGACTGACTGCCTGGGTGGGTGACTGACTGCCTGGGTGGATGGCTGACTGCCTGGGTGGATAGCTGACTTCCTGGGTGGTGACTTACTGCCTGGGTGGGTGGGTAACTGACTGCCTGGGTGGGTGACTGACTGCCTGGGTGGGTAACTGACTGTCTGCCTGGGTGACTGCCTTGGTGGATGACTGCCTGGGTGTGTTGGTGACTGCCTGGGTGGGTGACTGCCTGTGTGGGTGGGTAGGTGACTGCTTGGGTGGGTGACTGCCTTTTGTGACTGCCTGGGCGGGTGGGTGACTGGCTGGGTGGGTGACTGACTGCCTTGGTGGATGACTGACTGTCTGGGTGGGTGACCGACTGGGTGGGTGGGTGACTGACTGACTCCTTGAGTCATCCCTCAGGAACAGGATGGAAGAGATATGTGAAGAACAGAGAGAACACACAGATGGTAAAGATAGATTGATTTATATTCATGCAAAAATAAAGGTAATATATTTACTGTACAAAAGTGCTGTAAGTACAGGCATTTGGACCACCCTGGATCAGAGTGTGGTTCAGGACTGCAACACTCCTTACTGATTATACACCTGTGGTGGCCGTCCACAGGGGCAGATGTCCAGATTCAGGAAGGGGAAACCAAAGCAACTGGGCCCAGGATCCTCAGAGTAGTTCACCACAAACCTCCAAATGGTCTGCACACCCACCCTACACGTTTCACTCGATGTGAGCTTCCTCAGGGGTTGATTTAGGTAGGTAGAATTAACCCCTGAGGAACTTATATTGAGTGAAACTCGTAGGGTGAGCGTGCAGACCATTTGGAGACCCGTAAGGTGTGTGGTGAACTACTCTGAGGATCCTGGGCCAAGTTGTTTTGGTTTTCCCCTTCCTGGATCTGGACATCTGACCCTGTAGACCGCCACCACAGGTGTACAGTATCATCAGCAAGGAGTGTTGCAGTTCTCAACCACAGTCTGATACAGGGTAGTCCAAATGCCGGTACTTACAGCACTTTTGTAAGTATATTACCTTTATTTTTGCATGAATACAAAAGCAATCCTTACAATATGTGTGTCCTCTCTGTTCTTCACATATAGGAACCTATCCATCCCTTCCATCCTGTTCCTGAGGGATGCCCCCTGAAAATATTTGAAGAAAACCTGAGTTGGTTACTCTAAACCTGGTGTGCGCAAAGTTTTTGAAGTGTGCCTCCCTGCCTGGGAGCAACAGCGTTCGCAACCCCCGGCTTAGAACCCAGCATCAAATGACGTCGCGGGTCATGTGGCATCGCGTCACATGACCTCGCAGCTTCAATTGCCGCGCGTTGTCATTTTACACTGCATTGCCATGGCGACGCATCACTGAAGACCCGGCTCTCAGCAGGTAAGGGACATTACAGGGGCCTCATGCCGCCCCCGGCATTTAATTTAAATGCCTTGGTGAAAGGAGCGGGACCACTGTAACCGCCGCGCCCCCCTAGCAAATCTTGCGCCCCCCTGGGGGTCGTGCCCCCAGTTTGCGCACCACTGCTCTTAAAAAAAAAAAAAAACACCACCTATTAAAGTCATTTCCATTGTCAGTGAGATAACTACGAACTTTCAACCTAATATTAATTTGGTTCTAATGAAATTGCACTATACAGTATATTCTTTTTCTTGTTTTTCACATAATTCTGGAAGGATTTGTGCTCTTAATCCTCCGCTTCACTTATGTATCAAGGAAGTGGTCTGTAGTGATACATTTGCATACATTTGTTTTGGTTTTGCATTTTTCGCTGAACCGTATTTATTAAGTGCATATCCACTGTTGTAGAATTGAGTGCATTCTGGCCTAGTATTCATTGCTGAAAAAAGTCTGAAGCCACCTTTAAGAGGACGGAGAAAACCAATTCAGAAAACCATGAAGAAAAGTAACCCAAGCCGCACATTTCTTAATACATAGACACGCACCCATATGAAAATGTAACTCCACCTAACTCCTTCCATTAGCTCAATAAATCCCTCACCTCATTCCAAATAGATGCAGACATACCAGAAAATGGTACAGCTAACATTATTACATAGCAGCCTCCTGGCGCAGTTATTTTTCATAGCGTTGAGACAAAATAACAACTTTGTGTGTATATTTTGCCTTTGATACATAGAGCCCATATAGCCCTTAACGTGGTCTCCAGGGCAAAGATTGCCTTTCCTTGTCTGACTTTGTGTGCAACACTTATTGTGTTACATAGTTACATAGTTACATAGTAGATTAGGTTGGAAAAAGACTTACTTCCATCAAGTTCAACCTATGCTAAATTTCGACAACAGATACTTCATCCTATATCTATACTTACTTGTTGATCCAGGGGAAGGCAAACAAAAAAACCCAGAGTCATATCATCCAATGATATCTCATAAGGGGAAAAATAAATTCCTTCCTGACTCCAAGAATTGGCAATCGGATTAATCCCTGGATCAACATCCTTCCGATGTATAGTTATTTGGTATATCCTATACCTTTCCTATCTAAAAAGATGTCCAACCTTTTTTTAAACAAATCTATTGTATCTGCCATCACTATCTCCATGGGTAATGAATTCCACATTCCTGTATTGTATGCCCTATAATGTATTGTCTCATTTGTAAAGCACTGTGTGGGGCTATATAAATACAAATATACATACATACAAATGTCAAAATCTAAAACGCAACACAGAAAAGTCTAGAATATATATTAGACACTTTTTTTGATGAGCAAGTTTTAATAATGCTTGATATATTTTTAACAGCTTTGGGAAGTGGAACGGCTGAAAATTACTTTTTACAATGACAAGATCTTATCTGGTTAATGACAAAAACTGCTTTTTTGACATAGTGGAGATAGCAAACATGGAAACATAATAGTTGGTAATCGTTAATTAACCCCTTAATTTTTAGGGATGGGGAATGCATCCTAATCTAGAGAACCTTGTACTTGGCTATGGAAGGCTTATAATGGGTTTAAATTAAACATTATCCAGTGAACCTGATAGTCTGTGTATTAATTAATGGACATGTACTAACTGTGATAAAGCCTAATTTTATAGTGAACAGCAGCACACATTGAATCAAAATCTAACAAATATAAGTAAAATGAGTAACTAAAATGCATGGGCTTTGAATGTCTTTTATGTGCCCTGACTGAAAATAGGATATAGATAATACTCATAATTAAGTGCTCTATAAATGAAACATCAGGCTGGACTGGGAAGTACTCTGACGTTATCAGCCTGTATTACTTTACAGTACATTAATTCACCACATCAAATTTTCTTAATTAGAACACACTGCTTTACTTATTCTGCACTGAGGGAGCACTGGCTTAATGTGTTTACAATATTAGATCACTTTAACATGGGTACAAGAAATAAATAATGTTTCCAGGCTCCATGCCGTTGTTTCTGCTACCGTATCTGACTGTATATTGATCAACTGTATTGAAACCTCGACATTCCATCCTTTTATCCACCGAATATTGCACAATCCTTTTCTCAAACATTAGGGTAAAATGACACCACAAACCTAATAACGTCCGAATGGTGGGTTTATTTGGATTGTATACTAACCTAATTTTTGTACTATCCTTCCTACTGGGTTATTACTAGAGATGAGCGAATCCATCCAAATTTGTTTCCTGGATTTTCTCGCATTTTCAACCCAAAATACGTTTCCCGGTGTAAAATCTGCAAACGGATTTGCCCCCCCCACCCCGAAATGTAAGATCTTTATAACACTTTCCTGTTTGTGATCATTTGTTGCTAATATTCCCAGCATATGACGAGATATGTGTTACCTCGCTCAAGCCCCCAGATAATGGTCACGTGCTGCCTGGGAGTAAGTAGAGTATACCAAAAAAGAGTGTACAGAGTACACAAAAGATCCCAAATAATAGCGCACCGCAGACCAGAGTGGTATTAAATCATGGTCCAGAATGTGCGACTAAACAAACATTTAAAATCATTTTATTACAAATAAATGGATAAAGCCGTGAATATTCCTGAATCTCTAAAAGTAGAGAGAAACAAGCCTCTATCTGGAGAGTGTATGGGACCAATTGGACCTAGGTGAAAAGCATCAATGTGTATGGACGCTTGTTCAATGGATCTAATGAGGCTGATTATCTTTGAGAGAAATCGTACAATTAAAGGTTTGGAGAAAGATATTCTTGAGACCATAACAGCTCTTGAACCTTTGGTGATTGACACCGACTGTTCGGAGCTGGAACATGAGCTCAAGAGTAAGCTTGAGAATGAGGAAGAAGAACTCCTCAAATCCAAACATGATAAGTTCATGCGTGACAAGGGTGATTATGTCAACAATAGGCAGAGGGATTGGGCTAGAAAGGAAGATAGAGGAAGAGTAGTGAGTAATGCCTACATTCCCAATAAAAGAGACAAATCTGGTTCATTTCACTCTAGACCAAGACTCCCCATGAACAGAAATATAGATCTGGCGACCGGTCACATGCTGGTTTCCATGCTGGTGGTGGGAACTCTAATAGTGAGAGGGAGTGTTCCCACCACCAGCAGGATAACCATGTCCGTAATCCTAACTATAGAGGCAAGAACTACATTTGTGATTTTAAACCTAATTTTAGATCTAATGCCCAACAATATAGTCATAAACACAATACAACCACAAGGAAAGATTCCTATTCTAGTTCACCACAGGTTTCCACTAAAGGTGAAAAGCGTAGTGTATATTCACTATCACCAGGCCGTTCATCACCTTCTTTTTTAGAGTTGGTCAAGACAAGGTTAGCACCACCATTAGAGGTAGAGGTGAATTCGAAGGTCAGGACCCCAGATCCCCCCCCCCAGCCAGACAGAGAAAAAGATCTCTGTCAGACGGGGAAGTAGAGGAGGGATCAATGCCAAAAAGAAAAGAGAGTCAACAAGAAGGATCCCCCCAATAGAAAAAGGTATTTTTAATCTTTCATCAAATATTTTAACAAAGGATCAGATCAATGTTCTTGGTCGAGGCCTGACGTTTTCACGGTCATGTGGACCGAATTCCTTTCAGTTATTTAAGGACTTGCATAAATTCACACGTAATTTAACTCTCAAAAGAAATTTTTTAAAGTGTGAAATGGAGTCCGCACCTGTTATTCAAGGTGATAGCAATATACAAGCCCTCCCAATGGTTGAGGATACTGAACCCACTATTAGGCATACTTCATTCAAGGCCCAATCAAGATTCTACCCCGCCCAATCCAAGGGCCACCATATAGAAACATTTTTTACGATGGTTAATAATGAATTTAATGTATTAACGCAAGATTTCGATATGGGTAAGATTAAACAGAATCTTAATATTAAGGAAAATTTGGCCCTTAAAATGCTTAGAGACAATAAAAACTTGATTATAAGGCAGGCTGACAAGGGAGGAGGGGTTGTACTGCAGAATCGCAGTGACAATGAAAAAGAAGCACTGAGATTATTGCAGGACCCCTCCTTTTATAGAAAATTAAAGAAAGATCCTACCTTGGAGTTCCAAGCTCAACTTAAAATACTCCTAGATGAGAATGTTTCCTTGTCAGTCATTACTAATGCTGAATTTTCGTTTCTTTACCCAGCTTTCCCAAGGATACCCATATTTTATCATCTACCTAAAATCCATAAGTCCATTGTTGATCCTCCGGGAAGACCGATTGTGTCAGGAATTCAATCCCTGAAAGCCAATGTGTCACAATATGTAGATTTTTTCCTCCAGATTTATGTAGTCCAACTACCCTCATATTTAAAGGACACAACTGCAGTACTGAATCTCTTCAGATCCTTTGAGTGGAAAGAAAGTTATAGGTGGGTGACCTGTGATATACAGACGTTATACACCCATATTCCGCATACAAAGGGTTTGGAGGCAGTTGAAACTTATATGAAGGGGGATTTACAGCTGCACTCCCTGAATAGGGACTTTGTTCTCGGTTGTATTGAGTTTATACTCAAACATAACTATTTTATGTTCCTTGAGGACTTCCACTTGCAGATTTGTGGAACAGCTATGGGTACACGGTTTGCCCCTAGTTTCGCAAATCTGTATGTGGGAGACTGGGAGGACAATTACATTTGGGCCAATAACCCATTCCACACCAACATTGTCATGTGGCGTCACTATATAGACGACGTCCTATGTGTGTGGGATGGGGACCTTGAATCAGTTAAGAACTTTGTCATATATCAACACCAATGAACATAATTTGGTGTTCACACATCATACCGACAGTAAAGAGATTGACTATTTAGATCTTAAACTAACCTCTACTGCTGAGGGTAAAGTGGAAACTGAAACATTTTTCAAGGCAGTAGATACAAATAATTTGTTAATGGCCACAAGCAACCATAAGAACACATGGATTAGAAATATCCCAGGGGGACAACTCATGAGATTAAAGAGAAATTGTAGCAGCAATTAAACTTTTTTGAAACAAGCGAATAAACTCCTTGAACGTTTTGTACAGAGGATATAATTTAGATTATCTAGAGAGGGAATGCAAAAGGGTCCAACAGATGGATAGGAATGATATGTTGAAACAACAAAAAGTTAAGAAAAATATCATTAACACTAAATCAAATAAGGTAGATGTGGCTTTTGTTACTAATTATAATTCAATTCATAGGGATATTGAGCGGATTGTGGCCAGGAACTGGGCCATTCTTTGTAGTGACCCGGTTTTGGGTGGCAGTTTGGTCGGTAGTCCTAGATTCATATATAGAAAAGCCAGCATTTGAAAAATCTCTTAGCCCCGAGTGATGTTGGGCAAAAACAAGGTATCAAATCTACCATTGGATGGCTTGGTACGAAACCAATGGGTAATTTTCATTGTAGTAAATGTTCAATTTGTAAATATAGCTTGTCCGGGATGGGAAGGGAGCGAAGATAGCAGGGATACACCATGAAAAATAAAAAATAAATGCATACAATAGTGTAATAAGTTATTTTCAATCTGGATAAAACATGTATGTCTTGGCTCTATAGCAATGCCTACTTACAGCAGGTCAAAAGGTAAAAAGCATTGATCTACACAGCAGGTAGAAAGCATTGATTCAATTTGTAAATATATGCATGCAGAACGTAAGACGTTTGTCTCGAGATCTTTGAATGAAAAATTCAACATTGAGGATTTTATTACATGTAATTCTATGTATATAGTTTACCTCCTTGAATGTAGTTGTGGATTCCAGTATATTGGAAGGACGAAACGAATGTTAAAAATATGCATACAAGAACATATCCGCAATATTAAGAATGGCTATGATAAACATAGTGTGTCAAGACACTATCTGAAATATCATCATAAAGATCCCTCATGCCTTACGTTTAAGGGTATTAAACATGTCCCCTGTAATAGAAGGGGAGGAGATAGGGTCAAGGCATTATTAGCTCAGGAGTCCTATTTGATTCATAAATTGGATTACATGGTCCCGAAAGGGTTAAATGAAGAGCTGGATGTGTGGGCTTTTTATTAAACTTTTTATTAAACTGTTTCGATTTAGCTAATTTCTGCCTCTCAGAATTTATAGTTAGGGCCGTAATTTGGATCCATTGAATAAGTGTAGCATACCTAATTATAGCTGATTGTTTGTTCAGCATCAGTTTGTTTTTTATATGTGATAGATTGATACTAATTTATGTTTTTTCTTTTGCAGCTTATGTGATTAATTTGTGTATTAAAGAGATGTTTTTAAATTAATTCCATGTAGATCAATGTCATACTCAGGTGACTAGCTCTACGCATCCGATTGGGTCCCGGTCTAAATTGACTGACCAATGTGGGAAGAGGTGAGGGTATATAGTGCCAGAGTAATGCCAATGATTTTATCCCTGAAGAAGTATCATCCAGATACGAAACGCGTAGGATTACTGCTTTTATTTGTCAATCTTTTATGCCATTTGTGTGCATTTGCACAAGAGACTTTCTGCTCGTGTATCTCCCGTTGGAGATACGCCCATTGCGTGACGTCACACGCTTGCGCGAGGTGCAACGTCACTGCCGATCGACGGGCTGCTAGGCGTGGAGACGAGGAACTGGTGACTCCTGCTCGTGCAGGCTTAACTCCCGTGTGGACTGAGAGACTTTGTTCAAACACACACACAGTGGGGTTGTTTAACGCTAAGGACTCTCTGCTGCGTACGGAGGTGTAACAACAACAGCCGTGAGATGATCTGCATGCCGGTGACCGATTACAGCAACGGAGCCAATTAATACCTGGAGAGTGCAGAAGTACATCTACCTGAGGGGTTCTCCACCATCGCCTATCCTGCCGATGGCCATGTGGTAACTTGTGTATTGATACACGAAATGCTTATGTTCTAATCCTTTGATGTACGCAGATTTATTACCCCTTTTAAACACTTAAAAGTTTTTGATATACTTCACTATTGCGTTTTGCGCTTGTTTTTTTGTCTTTTATACATATCAATACAATGCAATAACACCCACACAATATCCCCACACCGGCGTGGTTCCCCCAAAGTACTGAGGGTGCCCTAGACACCTAAACACCCAGTGTCCGTAAGGCAGTCCCACCCGAAGTGTATGTGGAGTAGCGCTACCCTTGTGTGTCTCATTGGTGCACTTGTAATACCTCCCTGGGCACTCCTGTACCCAGGTGTCACCATCGTGCAAAGAATTGGTCAGGTCCCATGATGTGCGGCCTGCAAATCTCCCTCTTGCCTTATCCAGTCCACTGTGTGGAGCGAGCCCCAGCTGGAGTGTCTCACCATTAGTCTATGGGCCTATGGCCTGGTCCCAGACCGCAGGACACCGCATGGCTGTCTGGTCACTGCTGGAATACCAATGCACTAAGGGGAAGCGTCCTTATCTGGGTCCTTCCCTACAGGACACACACAATCTAACAGGGGCTATGGGGCTTAGCTGGAGCCTGCGGGGGAGATCTGGCCAAGTTCAGGTGCTACTGGCACCCTGAACACGTCCTCTCCCCTTGCCGTCCTCCTTCCGACTGGTGCGCTCCTTCGTTCGCGCTAAAACCCCATCTCCTCCTTCCGTGCATGTGCCCTTAAGGCTGCTGGAACATGTAGTCCCTTGCAGAGCCGTTTTCTAAAATAGCCACCGCAACCACTGACTGCACATGAGAACAGCACTCTCTGCGCATGCATTAATACCACAATGGCGGCCCCCACTTGTCGGGAACGCCGTGGAGCTCCAGTGCTCTAATCTAGCCTGCAGCCTCCCCCCCCACCCACCACGGAGGTAATGGGGCTCAGCTACATATATAAAACGTAAATAGCTGTGTTAGTGCAGCTGCGATAGTGCAGAATAAACCTCTGTTTTAGCCATAGATTCCTTTTAAACCAGTATTGCCGACCTGAGGAAGAGAGGAGAACAATCAAAAGCTTGTCCTATGATAAATTGTTAGTCCAAATAAAAAAGGTATCACCTAATACTGAAGTACATATATATATATATATATATATATATATATATATATATATATATATATATATATATATATCTTTAAGCTACTTGGACTGCCCCTTTACGTATTTAATTGATCAGAATCATCACGGGGTCTGCTCTGGCATGCTTTTATTACTTTACTACTACTGTTAGTGCTTTTCTTGAACTTCTCTATGCATTTTTTTTTTACAACTGCATCTTTACCTCAGAGGTATCCTACTATCCTCATTTAAAATTAGTTTTTTTCTTTCTGAAGTGCTTTGAGTATTTCGTAACTGCAGTTTTCAGCTCTGTTTTCAATGTTTACTGTATAAGGTATTATTTGTTTCAAATAAATTGGTAGTTTACAAAGTGTATATCAAGAAATATAAATCACCAGGAAACAATTAAAATCAAGATGCCAGACTCTGATTAACTACAGCAGGTAACAATGGGAAAGATAACTTTATTTTTTTTGCAAGACAGACAGTTTTCAAGCAAAGGATCTAAGAATCATTTTGTTAACACTGTTAGATTTATTAACTGGTTAGAACTGTTAGCAGATCATTTGTGTAGAATCACTGAAATGAAAAATCCTCTTTTGTGATTTCACAAGAGCTTCGACAATTTGTTAAAGAAGAAGTTCTTGGCAACGGGGAAAGGATGTACAGTAAAGGTTATGTAATGTCAGGAGAGCCATTTTGTGGATTGTACAAGATGAATAATGTACTCCTGTACAGAAGAAGCTAAGCTCAGAGAGAATTGGCATGGATTTTGTAAACTGCCTTGTCTCAACAAGAACTGAAGCTGTGTAATAGCAAGATCGATCCTGACTATTTTTAAATTACACTTAAGTATTACCAGAGCAAGCTTGCGTACATAAGCCACATTAGAAGTGCAGAGGCAAAAAGAGTAGAGTGGTGAGGGAGAAGACCGGTCACATGGGCCATAACACAGGACATTTAAAGTTAGGCCTGTAACCTCGGGAAGCAGGGTGTTCCCGGGCCAGAAATGAATGCAGTTCAGCTCTGGAGACACCCTGCTTCAACAGTATTGTAGTCATGTCCCCTCTTACCTACTAGGCCGGGGAGGGGGCGGCTGTGGGGTGTCGGAGCGGCGGACCGCTGCCATCTTGGATCTTCCCGCATGCACAGTGTGGTCTTTGCGCATGCAAATTGGACAGGAATTGCGGCAGCCATCTTGCCCACAGCTCCGCAAGGGACTACATGTCCCAGGAGCCTTAAGGGCACTAGAGGGAAAGGATACAGCTTGGTGCGAAGAGAGCGAGCCAGTTGGAGCGGGGACCACAGCAGAGAAGGTAGTATCCGGGTGCCAGTGGCTCTCAGACTAGGCCAGATCTGCCCGAAGACCCCAGTTAGGCCCCTGAGCCCTTTCAGTTTGTGTACTGTAGGGAAGGTACCAGATAGGGATGCTCACCTTAGTACTTTAGTGACAGAGTGCTGCATCAGTGACAGGACAGCCATGCGGTGAGCAGTGGCGTGCAGTCTGAGACCAGACGACAGGCCCCTATAGACTTTAAGGGAGACACTCCAACTGGAGCTCCCTCAAGAGGCAGACGCCTCTGGCAAAGAGAGAGAGAGGATCCGGTAGATTCCGCGTCGTGGGCTCACAGTGTGGTCCTGCGGATCCACCATCTCCACATTGTCCTGTTCCGGACTAAGACCAGGAGAGGTACCCACGTGCATCAAACGCCTTACACAGGGGTAGCGCTACTCCACACACACTTTGGGTGGGCATTGCTCTGTGGACACTGGGCGGTTAGGTGCCTAGGGCACCCCAGTTCTTTGGGGCAAATCTCACCGGGGTGTGAACATTGTGTGTATTGTGGGTATTGTGTTGGGGTACCGTGTATAGTGTTATTATTATTATTAGCGTGTTAGTAAACTGTTATACTATACTCGTGTGTGTGTATTTCTCACTGATGTATTGGTTCCTGTGAGGGGTTATCCTGCAGCGCTAGGATCCCTCCCAGGTGGAGGCACTGTATCCAGATAGACGAGCTCACCCATGGGTCCAAGTGGCAGAGGCTTAGGCCTTCTGTGAGTCAGAGGTATAGCACATGTAGTTCCCTTAGTCACAGGGAAAGGGTGATACACTATGGTATTAAAATTAAAATAAGAACAGCGCGATCTGGCGGCGCGTGCACAGTTGAAAGCTGCGTTGTGCGGTCTGTAGGGGAGCTATGGGATGCACGGGGACCGGCCGTGATGGGGCATATCTGCCCTTCCATTGGCTGTGCGCCAACACGTGATCGAGTCGCGGCATGGGAAGACAAAATTCTTGTCTTCCCTGCCAGCGTACACGTCTTTGCACTTTACGTGCCCACAAACACACGGCCACTGGGACCTGCCCCATAGAGGGCTGTGCTGTGTTGTGTGGCGCACACTCCGTAGCCTAATGCAGGCACTGTAGAAAATCACAGGATACTTATCAGCCAGTGCTCTATATCAGAAGGATGTCCTGAGGTCCCAGAGGTTCTTCGTTAAGAATTATGGGCATAAAGACCGTACCACCTAGATGAGGGGCCCCTGATAGAGATACAGCCCTCCTCAGAAGAGAGGCTTATTGGATCCATACTTTATAGACTAGCAATGGCGGGGGACTTAATGATCAACTTGATTTAAAGTGCTTTCTTGATAGGATATAATTTCTTCTCCTTTCAGCATTGGCATTTTGCCCACCTCCGTGGACATTTTCCTTAATTTGGATTAAATACTGTGAACTTCAAGCAATATTTATTCATGGTTATAACTTATTTTATTCATAGTCTCTGTATGTAGTCCAGACTTTCTTGATGCTTATATGTGATTTTTAAACCTTTATTTGTAGGTGGTGAGTTGTTTCCAATGTGTGGATTTATCTCCTCCTACTGTTTGCCATATTCATTTAGTTTATATTCTGTATGACCGGCTTCTTCTGCCACAGCACATTGCACCGTGATGATTCCCCACCCTCTGCTTCGGCATCATCACTGCCATGAAGATGTGAGATGCTTCCTACAGTACATGGCATCTCTAGTAGCCAGGACGACCGTCAGCCGGCATCTCCATCCTGTAGGTGGTGATGTCAGCGTTTTGACGTCGGCTCGAGGCTTCAGAAGGAGCTTGGTGTGGTAAGTAATTGGTTGTGGTAAATGTGTGTGTGTGTGTTATGTACTGTATTTATGCACTGTGGCCACCCCAACGTTGGTTTCTTTTGGCACAATAAATATTTTCTGATCAGCAAGTCCATGTACCTGTTTCACTCCAATCTATACCATTTGGTAGGAACATGCAAACACGTTTGGTGTTGCAGTGACAACATCAAAGCTACCTGAGAAAGCTCTGTAAAGTTTTTTTGAACAGTGAAATAAAATCTGCTCCCAAGGCTTAGCAACATTTTGATCAGTGATATAATGTGCTGCTGATACATTCATTTGTAGACTAGGTATAAGTTCAGCTTTTATAAAATGTCTGTAGGCTGTTAATTTCCCACCATAGTTTAGATTGCTGTCTGCACAGTTTTTCAAGACCAAAGGAGAATTGTATATCTTTAGATGAGGCATTATCATTCAACATTGTTTCTGTTGAGAATACATTCTGTGCTTGATTCTGCCACTCATTTAAACATGGTTTAATGGAAATAAATCCTTCCATTAGGCGGCAAACTGGGGGTTAGTATAGAGTGAAATCACTCCCACTGTTGTAAACACAGACTTTTTAATTGAAGTACTGTAAGACAATAACTACATTAAATGTTAATGTTATTCTGACCATCTCAAATTGTGTTTTAA
Source organism: Ascaphus truei (assembly GCF_040206685.1). NCBI lineage: Eukaryota > Metazoa > Chordata > Amphibia > Anura > Ascaphidae > Ascaphus > Ascaphus truei. Next base: position 78,592,601 of record NC_134489.1, read on the forward strand.
AATAAAAACCACTTATATTAAAAGTTCTGTTTTCATTGTACACACGGTTCTCTCTAATACTATTAAGACTGAGTGCCAGTCTTTTGGAGGTATCTTTTCTCTTTTGTAAGTTATTTAAAATCAACCTTGATGTTACAAAATTGGCCAAATCTTGAGCAGTAATGAAGGTCGAGAATAGGTATGTGAATTTTAGTCTCAAGTGAGACATAGACAGTGGAAAGATGATCGTCATCTGAGTAATAAGTATTTATGACAAAGGAAAAGTACATTTTTGTAAGGCAGTAACAACTTACAAATATTATATGGTAAAAATACCTTTTATAAGACAATGCAATAACTGGTTAGATTTAGAGATTCTGCTTATTACATATTTTGTGCTCTTGTGCATTAGAGGTGGATAAGTTACGGATGTGTCATCCATGACAGCAGAGCACACAGGAGCAGATGGAAGCTAATCAGACCAACCCTCCACCCCCTCCGATAACTCCCAAGGGGATAGAGAACCACACCCAAGGATCGTGATGGAAACTTTTGGAGAGAAATGTACCAGAGAGAGGGGATCCAGGAGCAAGTAGGGAGAAGAGGCAGAGAGGTAGGCACAGTTCCGGGCAGGCGGCAGGCAAACAGAAGCTCAGACAGGCATGGATTATAAACGGGAGATTCAAAAGGTAGAGAAGCGTCCAAATATCATAGATCAGAGGGGGAAAGTCCATCAGAGAATAATAGAACCAGGCAAGCAGGCAACAATACAACCGGGAATAACCTGTTGCAGCTATTGTAATGCAGTGTGGGTGCAGTTGCCTAAAACTGGATTCAAACCTAAAAGTGTGTCTACTTATGACTAACGCCATAACTGATCACAGTACTGTACATTTTTATACAGGTGGTGATTTGGAACCCACCAAAAAGACAGAAGGAACCCTACATATAGCACTTATAGATCCTATATCCAAGGAAAACTCCAATACTATTGTCCATGGGAATTCCATATAATGAGATTAAAACATAACTTTGACTATGTAAATAAAAAAACTATACAAAATACCCTATAAAAACTAAGAAGCGATACAATCCAAAATAACGACTCCCATTAAGTGTGGAATAGAGTCCCAACCAAGATAGAGATCTCCCCCCTACAGCTACATGCAATCTCTTATGTGGTAATAGAACCGTGTAGGAAAAATTGGGTAGCCCAAATAAGAGAGGTAACTATCCCTATGCGCATATCCCATCAGTAAGATGCATGTTTCGAAGATACCCGGTGGCACTTAACAAGGCGTTAATTTAAATTAACATCTTGTTACGTCAATAAGAGAGCTTTGTGGATCTGAGCCCAAATGTTTATGTCACAGCCCTCTTTTTCGAGACTCACTTTTTTTGCAGTGGTTTTAATAACCCTATTCTTTTTCTTTTACGATGGTCTTATTTTCCCTATTATGGTCAATTTGTGACAAGTTGTTTAGCGGTTATTCTTTCCTTATTACATCTTGTTCTCATGTGCATTATATGCTCATCATTCAAGAACTACTTCGGCAAATGAGAAACCTACTAACTTTTGATTCTCAATGGCATCAGGTGGACTATATCATTTTCTTTGGACCAAATCCTTTCCGCCTGGTCAAAATATACTCATGTACAAACACACTTATAAACACAAGTGCTAAATATGAACAGAAATGATTCTGTATTTATCACAATATGTCTATATAAAATTAATTTGGTAACAGCTACCTTTCTGACTAAACGACATTAATACACATGGGTACAAAAACATCTATACACACATTACTAGTGGAATGTATTTATGTTCCCAGCTGTTAATAGCTTTTCGTAATGCTGCAGTCTTTGACTCAAACACTATTCCATAACCTTAGGCTGTTCATGTCTGTGTTCATTTCAACTTGTACTGTAGTTACTTTGCCCCTTACAATAAGCTTTTCATTCCAATTATAACCTTCATTTACTCTTTATAATTAGTATCTAATTTATACTTCAGAATTTTATGAGTACACTACGAGAACAGATAATGCATATATAATAGAAAGAGATTTTAGTGTATGCCTTTTATTATTGCTTATGACTGAATAGTGACTCATACACAACATGTTATTACTACAGGATAGGTCTGGACTGATTGGATTAAGTCTTCTGAATCCTTTTTCCAAAACAGAAAAAAATTATGCTATACATTTTGAGTACTAACCCAATTCTCATTGTGTTGCTTCTATGTTAGATATTATGCCTTTGCTTGGTATTTGTTGCCGATTCTGTACTTTATTGCCACCTCCTCTTTGACTCTGCATCTCCGGTCTCAATTTTGGTCTTCAGAATCTCCATATAATAACATTTGTCTGCTATCTCTAAACAGTTTATATTGAGCTAGAGTGTAATATGTATTTTACATCTCATGTAACATCAGAAAGCAATGTCCATGTACATTTTTTTTTAAATGGATCATAAAGAAAAGGTTATTAGTAAAAAAAAAAAACCAAAACCAACAAAAATATATACTGTATATATATATTGTGACAGAAACCAGGGGATGGTAATAAATTCCATATATAGGGCTCCCAGGATACTGAACAGTTTCTATCCTGTTTAGGCTGAAAAGTGCAGCCTCAGAATGCATGCACTCCATCCCACAGTTTGGCAAGTGCTAGAACTGAGGGATGAGGGATCCAGACCAGAGTTTGTCTGCTGCCTGATTTCTGTCACCTGTCCTGCTAGTTAGAAATCAGGTATTTAAGGCTGATTTCCTGCTTCCTCTTCCCTCTCCCCAAGAGCCTGAAGGCAGGAAGGCTGCTGGAAGCAGAGAGGGGAAACGCCTCTCCCCAAACAGGTTAAATCATTCTGTTCCTTTTTGCTAAAACTGCAAAGTTCCTTATTTTGTTGTTGGAAGTGGATAAGCTGCTCCAATCCCAGTCAGGGAAAACCTTAGTTAAGTTATTGCTCAGGTGAGCAGGGTTTTGTTTGCTTATGTATTATTTTGTATTCCGTGTGGCAGCCTCAGTGCCTGGGACTGAATAAACCATACAGTAGCCTGTTTAAAGGAACAGCACGTTACGCCTCGTCATTTAACCTACCCTAAAAGACCGTGTTCTAACAGTCCCGGATGGACGGCGGAGCCCCGGAGTAAGCCGTTTGTCACATATGGTGGAGAACACTAAAAGGTCTGCGGGTAAAAGAACTTTAAAAAAAAAAAAGTTTTCTTTTACCAAAAAAGATGGAAGACGTGGTGAGTGCGCTGGTACGCAATGTCGCTGCCCAGAAAGAGACGAATGAAACCCAGCAAGAGGCGAATGCAGCCCTGCAAGAGGCGAATGCAGCCCTGCAAGAGGCGAATGCAACCCAGCAGGAGACAAACCGCTTGCTGAGAGAGGAGCAGCAACAGTTCGCCCAGGGCTTACAGCAGGAACTCGAGATCCTGAGAGGGCTATCATTAAGACTCCACTGGCAGAGGCAGGACCAGTCCCGAAAATGACCAGGGCAAGCCACTACCTTCAGAAGATGGGGCCCTCGGATGATGTTGAAACCTATCTTCTCACTTTTGAACGCACGGCACAGAGAGAGGGTTGGCCAGAAGCTGAGTGGGCCAGTCTAATCGCACCCTTCTTAAGCCGCGAACTCCAGAAGGCTTACTTTGATCTAGAGCCAGACGAAGCTAACGTCTATATAAAATTGAAGTTCGAGATCCTCGCCCGCCTAGGCGTAACCACGGCCGTTCACGCCCAAAGGTTCCACGCATGGTCCTTCACGTTGGGTAAAGCCACCCGATCCCAGATGTATGACCTCATCTACCTCGCTCGGAAGTGGCTACAACCCGAGATCAACTCAGCAAGCCACATCGTGGAATGGTTGGTCATGGACCAGTTCTTGAGGAAACTTCCCTCTGCCCTACGCTGTTGGGTCAGTCAGAGTGAGCCCCACAATGCAGACGAGCTGGTGGCCCTCATAGAAAGGTACAATGCAGCAGAAGAGCACCTGCAACCCACAGTCATGTAGCATCCCCACTACCCAAGGTTCCAGGACTGTTCCAGAGATGGTAAAAGGGTACCAGGGTTAAGGGGGGCTGAAGAGCGATGACCGCCTTCACACAGCACCAGCAATAGTGGCTCGCATACTAAGGGCAACAGCCAACATGGAGAGCCGAAAAAGGGCTCTAAGTGGGACACAGACTATGTACCTAAATGTGTAAATTGTTATGAGAGGGGCCACACCGTGAAAGTTTGCCCACTAAATACTGAACCAATGCAATGCAACAGCGTTGAACCTTATTCATTGTGGTCTCATTGTATGGGTGTATGGGCCCTAGCCAGAGGACCCCTTGAATAACCATCTCTGGGCATTGGTAAAGGTAAATGGTAAGAGGGTTCGGGCACTACTTGACTCTGGGAGTATGGTTACACTAGTGTCCGAATACCTGTTGTCTATTGAAAAAAAACAGGTAAACAGTTCACAAAGAGTGGCAATTTGTTGTATACATGGGGATAATCACGAATATTCCACTGTTGATGTTCTTATTGAAACAGAGTTTGGTTCTTTAGATTTCAAAGTGGGTATAGTACCCAAACTGGCACATGATGTGTTAATAGGGACCGACTTTCCCCATTTTCTAAAAATGGGGTCCTCCTCTCAGATTAGCGCCCAGAGTTCAATAGTGAACCATAAAGAAGTAACATAAGAAACAAATCCTTTCCCTTTTTTAGAAATGGAGGTTGACGAGGAAGTGGGCTGTAAAATCCCCTTTCCCATGGCCACCTTGGTAGGGAATACCCCAAATCAAGATGTTGAACAGGCGCTTACCACCCCAGTACAGGATAAGACCTTCACTGACCTAGAGGTCAGTCCTGGGAGTTTTAAGAAGGCCAAGTGGGAAGATACCACATTAGCAGAAGCAAGGGGGGAATATACGGGACCAGAATAGTACTCCTGGCCAACCAGATAGGTCACTTGCCTGACCCTACTTCGAGGTAGAGAATGACCTAGTATATCGGGTTGATAAAAGGAAATCCATTATAACTAAACAATTGTTGGTACCACGCACATTCCGTAATGTAGTATTACACCTCGCACATAGTCACCCATTGGGGCGACACCTAGGGGTGGAAAAGACAAAAGAAAAGGTTCTCCGAAGCTTCTATTGGCCTGGGGTTCTGGCAGAAATTACAAATTATTGCTCCTCATGCCCAGAATGTCAGATCACCGCCCCGTTCAAAGCGTATCGTAGTCCATTAGTACCCCTTCCCATAATAGATGTACCATTTGACCGGATTGCTATGGATCTAGTAGGACCCCTAATAAAGTCTGCTAGGGGACATCAGCAAATATTGGTAATATTAGATTATGCCAACCGATATCCGGAGGCAATTCCCCTACGTAGCACCTCTGCTAAAAACATAGCAAAAGAGTTAATAGTCCTGTTTACCCGGGTCAGAATTCCTAAAGAGATCTTAACTGACCAGGGAACACCATTTATGTCCCAAGTAACAAAGAGTTATGTAAACTCCTAAAAATCAAGCATCTCAGAACCTCAGTCTATCATCCACAAACAGATGGTTTAGAGGAACGATTCAATAAAACCTTAAAAAGCATGTTACGCCGGGCGGTCGATAAGGATGGGAAAAACTGGGATTGTTTGTTACCATACCTGTTATTTGCCATTTGGGAGGTTCCCCAGTCATCTACAGGCTTCTCCCCGTTTGAACTATTGTATGGCCGACACCCAAGGGGCTTACTGGATATAGCCAAAGAGACTTGGGAACACGAGGTTACCCCATATAGAAGTATAATAGAGCATGTTGTCAGATGCAGGACCGCATAGCTGCAGTCCTACCTATATTGAGGGAACACATGGAAAAAGCTCAAGAGGCACAGAGGAATACATATAATAAGGGTGCTAGGGTCAGAATTTTTTTTCCAGGTGATAGGGTGCTAGTTCTGATTCCCACCGTAGAGAGTAAATTCCTTGCTAAGTGGCATGGGCCATATGAGGTCTTGGAAAGAGTGGGAGAAGTAAATTACAAGGTGAGACAGCCAGGTAGGAGGAAACCTGAGCAAATTTACCATGTAAACCTACTTAAGCCCTGGAAAGATAGAGAGGTCTTGTTAACCCTAGTACCCCCAGGTCTGTCAGAGAATCGAGAAACTGACCCAGAGGTTAGCATAGCTGAAACCCTGTCCTTTCATCAGAAATGAGAGGTCCAGAATTTAGTGAGAAGAAACAAAGAAGTCTTCTCTACACAGCCAGGTAGAACTAGAATAATTGAACATGACCTAGTCTCTGAACCGGGGGTCCGAGTTAACCTTAAACAGTACCGAATCCCAGAGGCCAAAAGAGAGGCTATAAGTTTAGAGGTTAAAAAAATGCTAAAACTATTCGTAATTGAGGAATCCCAAAGTGGGTGGAACAGCCCTATAGTTTTAGTCCCAAAGCCAGACGGTACAACAAGGTTTTGCAATGACTACAGTAAACTAAACGCTGTATCAAAATTTGATACTTATCCTATGCCCAGGGTTGATGAACTGGTAGAGAGACTGGGCAAAGCCCGATATCTCACGACCCTAGACCTAACAAAGGGGTACTGGCAGGTTCCCCTCACAGAAAGGGCAAAAGAAAAGACAGCCTTATCAACCCCAGGCGGCCTCTTTCAGTATAGGGTGCTGCCTTTTGGCTTACATGGAGCTCCCGCCACATTCCAAAGAATGATCGCTAAAATTTTAAAGCCACATGCTCGGTATGCTGCCACCTACCTGGATGATGTGGTAATCCATAGTGAAGATTGGCAATCCCACCTTCCAAAGGTCTAAGCTGTGCTTGACGCAGTTCGGTCTGCTGGACTAACTGGTAACCCCGCTAAATGCACTATTGGTCTGGAGGAGGCCAAGTATCTGGGGTATTCTATTGGTAGAGGTTTACTCAAACCCCAAACACTCAAAGTAGAGGCGATACAAAATTGGCCAAGGCCAGTTACAAAAAAACAAGTAAGGACCTTTTTGGGATTAATTGGCTACTATAGAAGGTTTATTCCCAATTTTGCAACTAAGGCAACCCCACTAACCAACCTCACAAAAGCAAGAGGGCCGCTAATGGTAAAGTGGTCCCCCGAAACCGAACAGGCCTTTAGAAGCCTGAAAGAAGCTCACTGTGCCCAACCTGTGTTGGTCACACCTGCCTTCTCTAAAGAGTTTTTAGTCCAAACCGACGCATCTGAGGTAGGGCTGGGGGCTGTACTTTCCCAGGAGTCTCAAGGTGAGGGGCACCCCATCCTTTATTTAAGTAGGAAACTAAATCCCCAGGAGAAAAATTACTCCATAGTTGAGAGAGTGTCTCGCAATAAAGTGGGCTGTAGAGACGCTCAAATACTATCTGTTGGGGAAAAAATTCCGGTTGGTCACAGATCATGCACCCCTCACCTGGATGTGTCAAAACAGAGAGAAGAATGCTAGAGTGACCAGGTGGTTCTTAAGCCTACAACCCTTTAAATTTTCTGTGGAGCACAGGTCAGGGCACAAACTTGGCAATGCTGACGGGTTGTCAAGGATGCACTCCCTAATATCCATGGTTGCTCATCCCTTGAGGTTTGAGCTGGGGGGGAGGATATGTCACAGAAACCAGGGGATGGTAATAACCCCAGTCAGGGTGAACCTCAGTTAAGTTATTGCTCAGGTGAACAGGGTTTTGTTTTGCTTATGTTTTCTTTCGTATTCAGTGTGGCAGTCTCAGCGCCTGGGACTGAATAAACCAGGCAGTAGCCTGTTTAAAGAAACAGCACGTTACGCCTCGTCATTTAACCTACCCTAAAAGACCGTGTTCTAACAGTCCCGGACAAACGGCAGAGCCCCGGAGTAAGCCGTTTTGTCACAATATATATATATTTATATATTTATTTATATCCCAACAATACTCCTAGGAAACAAGAACTCAATATACTAAATGTGGTCCTCAACTAGGGGCATGTTTGTAATTTGCTCTTTAAACCGACTGTATTAAAATATATTGTAGCTATAACTAGAGCATCTTTGAAATAACCTACATTTGAAAATTACAATGTCTATTTTTAAATAATGCATGTTCATACTGAGAAACTTGTTTGATATTGGAAAATTCTTCAAATCTAGTAGCCCATACCACACTCCCATATCCTGCAGAACAATACTGCTGTTCTCTGGTGTGGTGACAGCTCACTGTATTTGTCAGAATGGAATTTGTTAAAATATGCCTTTAGACTGTTTTATTCCAAAGGGTTTAACTTTCACTGTTGTAAATAATATTTACTTTGTCAAATATATTGCTCTCATCTTTCTGCGAATAAGCTCTGTTGTTTATAAACTGGTTTAGCCATTTACTTAGATGGAAGTCTCAGCTGCATATTAAATCTAGTAGAAACATCTCTTTGCAGGTACATGAAGTTTAGAGAGAATGGAGTGCATCATCCAATTGGGCTGCTAGATCCTTTGACATGACCCCTGGCTGCCATCTATATACAGTTGTTAGAGGAGCCAGACAGGGTAAACATTTTAAACCTTTTTGTTGTAAAGAGGCAAACAATACGTTGCTAGCCACTCTGGCAGCGGAGAGGTTAACGGTGCCATTTATAGCTGATGACTTTTAATCCTACTGCACAAATTTACTAACACGTACTGATACATAGGCCGGGAGTCATCACAGTGTGATCCGAGTTATCGCACCTGAATCGGCGATACCTGCCATTAAAGTCAATGGCACTTACAGGCGCCATAGTGTGGATCGTGCTTTGATGAGTACCGGTCATTAAGTGAAGTATACATGTACAAAGATACAAACACCGCACATGCTTATATACTGTTATACTGTATACTGCGGACACTGTGCGGTTTGGCTTATTTGGGTGTTACACCTCTAGTTGCTGTTATATTAAAAATAAAAGCAATCAGTGTGTTCCATTCAAACTGGTGGATTTGTTTCAGTAAATATGTTTTTTAACTAAGAAGTGTTTTTAAATACATATTGTGACTGAGAACGGCTGTGATTAAAAAGATCTGAACTTTGTGATCTTTTGACCAAATAAAATTGACAGGTTTTTTTTCATACATGCATTTGGATATTGACTGCAAGACAAAAGAATCCTTCATTAAGTTATATAATACAAAAATATGAATTGCACATTGGGGTTTATGTATATAAATTGACTTCAGTGGGAGTTTTAGTGCCTTGATTGTCACCATCACAGTTTCATGAATAACCCTCATTGTCACTGAATAGTATACAGATGTAGCAAGCCCAACAGTCTTCGGTGCCACGCGTGGTCACGTCAGTCACAGCACAGAAGGATTAACGCAGCGGGGGTCCCAGTGATGAGTATGGACACCCCATCCTCAGGGAGTGTGTAATGTTTCTACCTTACCTCATCGGGGGTAGGGGGGTTGAGACTACTCCAGGGGCCTCAAGCTCCTGGGGGCCTAGTCAAGGAGTGCGCCATGCAAGCTGCGAGGGAATTATTATATGACTAATGCAGTGTGACGAGTACCTCTCCTGCATGAGATGGAGGATGTGAGCTGGTCTGCCAATAAATGGTTGAACTATTTCCCTACCTGGAGTGCGAGTTACTTGTAAGGTTCCTGTGGAGACTAGGACCTCCTGAGAGCCTATAGGTGAGCTACACAGCACCACAATAACATGATGTAACTACAGATCGCCCTTAGGGGGGATAGGGGTGTTACATATGGTTGCCCATACTACAACCTGTACTCCCACTGGATTGGCCCAATTAGCCAGTTCGTTTCTAGCATCACTGTCCCCCTGCAAGCTATTCCACTATGCAGGGCCACAGACAGATTTCCTTAGGCCCAGGACTAGACCCTCACCTGCCCCCCCCCCCCTTGTGTCGGCGCCACAGCCCCCACGTTGTTGGATGGCCACTCCTCCCATGTGTTGGCAGCTGTGCAAGCCCTCCCCTTTCACACCTTTATTTCTCTCCCCCTCTGTCTCTCACTCTTTCTGCAATCTTCCTCACTCGCTCTCCCCCATCCTCTTCCTGACTCACTCCCCCCCTCCCTCTCTCCTCTCTTACACCGTCTCTCCCCCTCCATCCGATATCGCTAAGAGACCCCAGCTCACTCAATCTCCACCTTTTCTACACTCATTTCCCCCTCCTCCCCTGGCAAAACGCACACAATTTCCCCCCAATAACCATACAATGTTTTGAAACAGACACAAAAATCCAACGCTTCGATCCCCAGAGGGATCTTCTTCCATTGTTTTGCTGACTTACCTCTGAGTGCTGTCTCTCTTTGCTGTTCTGCTGCCCTGCTGGATGGTAATGTACTATATATAAATACACACACACACACATTATGTGTGTGTGTGTGTGTGTGTGTGTGTGTGTGTGTGTGTGTGTGTGTGTGTGTGTGTGTGTGTGTGTGTGTGTGTGTGTGTGTGTGTGTGTGTGTGTGTGTGTGTGTGTGTGTGTGTGTGTGTGTGTGTGTGTGTGTGTGTAACCAGCTTAGCTACCCACCCAGTTAGAAAGGGCTGGAGTAAAGGTTTAGTTATTCTTCAAAGTGGAGTAGGCCTTTATTTTGTTTGTTTTTGTATGTTTTGCCTTGTTGAAGGAACATGCGCAATAAAGTCAAAATATAATTTCACCCTAATCGGTGTCCATTAAATGTACCTCTGCACATATCTCTTACAGTGTCACACCTGAACGTGTTTTTTCCCCCCAGAATTTATCAATTTGTTCTTTATGGGATCTTAGACAATTTCCCCTTATTATGTTGCAGTACATGATATTAGGTTCCCATGAAAAGAGAAGTTCTCATTTCATCTGCAACAGAGAACACGCTTCCACTGTACAGTATGTGGAAAATATATAATGATCAGCCTTCAACTTTGTCCTCCTTTGTCGTGACTGCCTCATATCTCTTTATTAGCACAAATGTTGGTTCAAAACAATGGGCTGAATGCAGTGAATTACATAGTAGGCCGAGTTCTGCATCCCTTTGTGTGTCTGCATTTGTTTCTTACTTTTGAGCCTTTTCACTTTGTCCTCCGAAAGGCTATATTATAAAGTTATTTGCTTTTTCACTTATCTTTTTTTTCCCCTGTTCAGAAGAAAAAAACTATTTCTTATATTTTATTTGATTTTGTTATCTCTTTACTTTTACCTTCTATTTCGAAACATTTATATTAATGCTTTGTTGAAACCCATAAGGCTCTCTTATGACTCATCAATTTTATAAAAGAAGCAGAGCTCAAGGTTATGTGCTATCATTTAAAAAGCACAAGGATTGAGTGCCTTTGCTTATCAATTTGCTTGCCACGTTGGGTAGTAATGAATGATCATACTATATGCTATAGTACTTTTTGATTTTTTTTTTCTTGCTTCTGTTCATTATAGGAAAAAAATGTGTACAGATGTACACAACCTAAGTGAATCAGGGGTGTGCTAGGAATAGTATAAGTTATTCTACATAAGTTGTTGCAGAATGCATTTATGTACCTGAGAAATGTATATAAATGACGTAACCCACTGACCAGAGGAACAACAAGAAACACAAAGAATCATAAACCAAAACAAAATAAATTCAAGTATAGTCAAATGATCCCATGCATGATGCAAATAATTTTTTACACATCTAAATACAAATAATCTTAATTAAAATTTTAATTCTCATTTTAGTTCAGAAACATTAAACTATGTACACATTGTCCTTTTTAGTGAGAATGAAAACATTTTAACTAAAACATTTTTTAAACTAGTGGACTGTAACAGTTACCTGGAATTTTATAGTAACCATCTTAAATCCTGGAAGCACAAAATCCCATATGGGCAGTTTCTCACGTTGAAAAGAAACTGTACACGGGACTCCGACTTTCAGAAACAGGCCAAACTTCTTGCGGTTAAATTTAATGAAAAAATTTATGAGTAGAGGCTAACGAAAAAGGCATTGGACAGAGCTACTCTGAAGGATCGCTCTAGTCTAATATAAACAAACAGGAACAATAATGAAGTAAATAAAAGTGAACAAGATGAAAAGATGAATGTGTTTATCACCAAACACAACAGGGGTGCAATGAACATTAGAAAAATTATGTAAAAACATTGTAATGTTCTAATCAATGACTGTATCCTTAGGGATAACCTGTCAAAAAGACCAGACATCGTCTTCAAAAAAGCGAGAAATATTACAAACATTCTCGCACCGAGCGCTCTAAGCAGTGTTCAGTATGCCCAAGATCCTGTGCAAAACTGAATAATTGGGGAGAACTGGTTATTAGGGGCACCACCAGGTTGACCATTCAGGTTGTTATAAATGCGGGTATGCTAGGTGTCTTACTTGCCTACATGTTAACAAGAAAGCCAAAGAATTCAGATCAAATACTACGAATGAAAGATTTAAAATCAAAGACTATATTAATTGCAATACTTCATTTGTTGTCTATTATCATGCAGCTGTGGTATGCAATATATTGGATGATCAAAAAAAGACCACTAAAAGAGAGATTTTGAGAACACAGGCAAAATATCATTAAGGGCTTGCAGGGACACGGTGTCTCAAGACATTTCCTGTTTAAACATAATAAAGACCCCTCGAGCTTTCTAATCACAGGTATTGAACATATTAAAACAAGCTCACTGAGAGGAGAGAATGGGCAAACTAAGGAGACAGCAGACATACTGGATTTTTAAATGGCAGACTTTATACCCAGATGGAATGAATGAAGACCTTGATCTGCTAGCATTTCAATTAAATGTAATCTCATGTATATGTTTTATTGGAGGATTTCCCTTTTATACTTATCTCCTTTTAATTTACATATTTTAAATTCAGTTTTACACATAAGTAATAATAATGGTTTTTATTAGAGTCACTTATGTGTGGAATGCAAGATATTTATGTATTGTGAATTTTAAGTTAAGTATATTTTAGTATAATTGATCTATAATATTTAGCATTGTATTGATTTTATTTACTATATTTATTATATCAGTATAGATTGTACTTTATATTAATTGCATTTCTGATTGCGTGAACACAAAGATGTGTGTGTTTAATACTCAGGAACTACTTAAGAAACAATGGTCAATCATTTGGTTTAATACGTTTATCAAATTCAATCAATTTCGACTCAATAGATTTATTTCATGATTAAAGATAAATTCATTTATATCAGCAATACAGTATATACGAATATATGTTTTTGCACAGTCATAACCACTGATTATCCCTTTGCCTAGACACTAATTGGATCATCTGTATTTGATGAACTAAACATGTGATACTAATTGATTAATTAATGATCAATCTACATATAATGAGACATGAAGGGATGCAGACCCATCCCAGATGAAACCACACTAAGTGGAGAAACATGTAGGAGGAAGTTGTAGCAGGCACAGATTGCAGTCAGTCTCCATGATTCACTCCTCATCTACACTGAGCAAAGAGACATTGAAAGCTGAAACACAGGCTGGATCATTGATAAGGACGCATAACTTCTGGTCAATTACATCAGACCAGGAAGGAGCTGGGGGATGTAGCATCTCTAAGGACGCAGATCAGGAATTTGAAGGCACCCGTAGAAAGGAGCAGCAGCCTCTGCCAGACAGTGGAGGTCTGTGGAACTTCAAACGGATACTTGCCAGATATACTGAGACGACATAGCAGTCCAGCGGACACCCAGGGAAAGTCTTGCCCTCACATTTGATATCCAACCAAACAGCCAATACAGGAAGAGTGAGACTTTCATCAGGCAATTATACCTTTTTATTCTCTTATTTTAATTTTAAAAAATTATCAATTTTTATTTTTAATCATTTGTTTTGTGCGAGTGCACAATATTGTATTGCATTGTTTATGATTATTTCGAGTGATTTATTGTGACGGTGCTCATCTCAAATCAGGAGGCGGACCCACAGGGCTGAGGTAGGGATGCAAATAAACTGACCACAACCAAGGGACAGAGTCCTTTAAAAGAATTTGTAGTCGGTATGGAAGCAGGGGTCAGGGCTGACGGCAGAGTTGCAAAGTCCAGGGGACAGGCAGAGGTCAGGGGTGATTGCAGAGGTGCAAAGTCGAGGAGGCAAGTGGAGATCAGGGCAAGCGGAAGGCAGGGAGGTCGGGGTCACGGTCTGGGGTCAGCAACAGGAATTAAAAACAGGCAAGAGGGTTAGGCGTAACTGCAAAGACCGACAGGAGCTGCAAACACACATAACTTTGCTCAGTGACTCCCTATGGTAACTGCAGCCTTATAAAGCAGGCTACCAGTACCCAAAATGGCCACAGAGAGCAGAAAGGGCAGGAGAGATAGAAAACACGAACCGCAGTGAAAACCTGGCACGGATTTAACAGAATCCTTACATTTATAAAGTATGTATTTGGATTGGTGCACATTCCAAATGTGGGCATGCTCAACAACATCAGCATCTCTTTCTTCTTCTTTCTCAATGACTTGCCAAAGATCATCTCACTCATGGCAAGCCCATGTCAGCTGAGCATAGACTAGGGAATTCTCAGCCGTTCAGTCAAACTTTGGCTATGCTCATTAGAGATCTGCAAAACTTTCACACAAGTTTGAGAAACTGGCAAATTCTGAACTTTGGATGGTCATAAATAAAAATCACAAATCTTTAGCTGTAATTATGCTTAACTTAAGTGAATTTTCTTGACATTTTTATTGCAAATATAATAAGCAGGACACATACACACAAATACCCCATTAACTTACTGGAGTTGAGGGTAGTAAGTGATCGGGGTGTCTATGAGTGGGTATTGGAGTTTACTGGCCTCAGACAGGTAGTGCTTGTTTCTATTGCCTGCAGAGAAAAACACTATTTATACGCAGTGTGACTATTTGCATGGAGATATATTAAAAAGTTACTTTTGCGACTATTTTAAATCGGACCATTGCAATGCGGCCATCATTGCACCCCTGAGGAATCTCACATCATTGAGTAAAATGCTTAGGGTGGTCCCTTATCTGCATTTGCTGCCGTTCCCCTGCATCTAAGAAGACGATATCGGAGGTCTTAACATCTCTGTTACTGTGCACATCATCAATCTGGGAACCCGGAAACGCAACCTACTACCAGAGAAATAGAAGGCGCCTGGTAACCGAAAGTGTGATCTGGACACCGTTACCTTCAGACCCTGAGTTGTTGAACCACTGTTTTTACCGTTGGAGCATGTGAATGGAATGAGCTCACTGTTCAATTGTACCTTTTAATATAGTGTATAAACTGTGCTGTACTATGTCCATCACTTTTCTTGTTTCATGATCTTGGGAGTTCCAGTTACACTGAAGTCCATTAGGATCCTGACCAGATTTAATCTGAAAATGTCCGATTTATTTCACTACCACGCGAGTGGGCATTCATAAGATTCTTACAATTCACATTTATTGTATTTATAGCACATTTGCACCATAACAAATGGATACGTTCCCAGCACTCAGAAAGAACAATTTAGTCTAGAGATAAGCAAAACATGAATTTAATGTGAAAACACACAATAGATATACGTCAGTTCTGTATTACAGTGTGCTCACCACAGCTGCCAATTGGACTCCTAGTGCTCTGATAGGGTATATGTGGTTGCATTGGTCTGTCCCCTATTCAATTTGACCATGCTTGGTTGACACTTATAAGATACTGTTTGTGTGGGTTTGTGTGGGTTTGCTTGGGCTTATCCCTATAGGCAGCAGTGGCTGCATCATTACACCATTTCTTTGATTTTAGGAGGCTTGAGTTCAGTTTGAGGGAAGTACCATTGATTCCCCAGATCATTGGGAACGGGCCTGAAGAAAGGGATCACCACCCAAAATGTTGCCCCCCTCTATTCCCTGGATTCCATTTTCCTTGTTGTCCTCCCCCCCCCCCCCCAACCGCCCCCAAAGTTTACTTTGGATCAGTATTTCTCAACCGGGGGGCCATAGAATGCACATTGATACCCTGACAACCAAGACCTATGAAAAACTAGGGGTACTTTACAGGAACAAATTCTCCCTAAGTCTCCTGGTCAGAAAGCGTATCGCACAGCAGATGCTAATGCCAATTATTGACTATGGAGACATTGTATATGGCACGGCACCTCAAGCCCACCTTAGCAAACTTGACACCCTCTACAATTCAATTTGTCGTTTTGTTCTCCAATGCAACTACAATACACATCACTGCGAAATGCTCAAAGAACTAGATTGGTCATCACTAGAGTCTAGGTGCAAAGTTCACCTTTCCTGTCTTGCCTTTAAATTCTTTATGGGTAAGCTACCCAGCTACCTGAACAAGCTCCTCACCCCTACCACATGCAGCACCTATCATCTGCGATCAGTCTCCAAAAGACTGTTCATGGTCCCAAGGCTCAACAAAGTATCCGGCCGTTCCTCCTTCTCTTACCATGCACCCCAAAACTGGAACAACCTACCAGAGACTCTCACATCCACCACCAGTTTAAGTTCTTTCAAATCTAAGGCTGTCTCACATTTTAATCTGGTCTGTAACTGTTTCATTCGCCCATAACATATATTTTCTTTAACTGTGCATGAAATGTCTGGTATATAATGTATACCCTGTTCACTTATGTAACTGTATTTGTAACCATGTATTATTTGTCTTAACTCTGTGCCCAGGACATACTTGAAAACGAGAGGTATCTCTCAATGTATTACTTCCTGGTAAAATATTTTATAAATAAAATAAATAGTACCATGGTGTGCTCCCCAATACCTTTGCCAAGGGTACTGTGACCCCTGGTGGAAGCACTCTTCTGGCAGCTTAGCGGGTGTGCTGGCTGAAGACATAAAGACTGCAATCCACCTGTCCTCTCCTAGCCCTACTCAGAGGAAAGAAAACAAGACTATCTGCAGGTGCCAAGGATTGTACCCACTGAGCAGCTGACATGTTTTAGGTGTGTAGGAAGTTGAGTGAGGGATTTTTGTGGGAAGGGAGAGTTATAAGGCTTTGTGTGGGGAGGGGGTGTGATGGCTTGGTGTGGAGAAGAGAAGGGAGGTGAGTGCTTTGTGTGGGGAGTGGGTAGTCTTGTGGTGTAAGTAACAAAAGGGGGGTGAATGTAGAGTGTACAGTATGATTGAGAAAGGGGAGTGGGCTGTGGGAGAATGGGGGGAAAATGTGGCGTGTGTGTTGAATAAAAGGATGAGTTGTTGTGGAATATGTAAGAAGTAGGTGAGTGAGTATGGTGGGTGTGAGCAAAGAGGGGATGAATGAGGTCTGAAGAGCAGGTACCCCATATGACAAAAGGTTGAGAACCCCTGCTTTAGATCCGTCAGTTGCTAAAGGAAATAATGTAAAAAAAAAATTCAGTGTTCCAAATTAATAATGTTCTTTATCTCTTCAATGTTAGAATATTTCTATGCATGACCTGTTAGGAACGGGGGGAAACTTTCTCTTTTACGCAGTCATTGAAGCTGAAGGCCAATTGTAAACAAAGGAGCCATTTACATTGTTTGGAATCAAATTAAGAATTGCATTATATCATTCTGATCCAGATGAGGAATAGCATAATGAACAAAATATTTCTTCGCCTTCTACTTTTATAAACTAAAGCAAGAATGTTAAGGCAGCATTAACATTAAATTAAAGACTGCAATCAAAAGAAAATGCAGAGACAGAGTTGTGCTGTAGCATCAGTCAGAACGGCTTCCCAACTCCCTTGCGAGGTCAGGTTCAGCCATTCTAATCCCATTGGAGTTCAGTTTACCTTGCTGCTCTGACAGCGATAATAATTTCTCATCTGTCATGGTGGTTGTGCAGTGTTTCGTAGTTAAGTGGAGGAGGGAAGGCTGCGGCCTCGCTAGCGCTGAGCGGGCGGGGCGACTTGCATATATATGTATATATGCAAGTCCCCGCTCACGCGATGCGCACGCGGGTATGCGCGAGCATACACGCGATGCGCTTAGGTAAATAAAAATGTTATACTTTCCCGTTCACTCAATTTTCGGCAATGCCGCCCCCGCCCCCTCTCCCCCCTCCCCCCTCCCCCCGTCTTTGCTGATCCTTTTTTTTTTTTTTCCCATTTTATTTTGCAAGTGTTTTGAGCCACAAAACCAATACTAGAATTGTTACGTGCATGATAGCACAGAGAAGCAAGTAAAAGCTTGTGAGTGGTGTATGCTGCAGGGGAGACAGCATTTTTGTTTTGGTCAGGAGGCAATCGTCAACAACATACTGTATCTCCTTCTCCCATTTCAACTAGAGAACTTACTGCCTCCTAATAGTCACAAACATCTAAATATACTACATCTAAACCGGGTCAACACTAGGCCATAGTAATTCATATTTCCTAGCATCTATTTCCATGTATTTAAACAGTATTAATTACACTCAAATGGGCTTATTCTGTAAGGTGTGAAAAGTGCAATTGACTTTAATGGAGCTTTTCATCTGCACTGTCACACCTTACAGAATAAAGACCGCAATGTCTTAAATATAAGCTGGCTTTAGACCCTTTTAATAGTAATTTGAACATTGAACTGCTGTTTCTAAAACAACATTTAAATGGTAAAAAAAGGCAGTCAAGGCACAATCATTTATAGGAAAGTACCCTGTACATTTTTTATTCTATAGATAATACAATAATTTTATTGTGACACAATATACTTGAACATGACAAGGTTATCTTACATGATTTACTTTTCCCAGATTCCATGTATTATTTCTGAGTATGAATGATGGAGTCTTTAAGTATTGTATTTTATACTGACATGGAATTAAAAAAAAAAGTGTCTGCTGTCAAAACTGTGCTCAGTGTGAAAGCTGTATCTTGTCATTGTTGTATCTTGTCACTGTATCTTGTTGTTGTTGTTGTATCTTGTCCCTGTTTTAATCGGGCTGCCTTTAAGTGATGTGCACACATTTTACACAGGTTCCTGAAACTGGCAAATGTTGGACATTGGCCCCTTGTGAAAATGTTGTGAAGTGCTTTACATTCACAGAGAGAATGTATGAAATGTAGCTACCTATCTCCTTACATAGCAATGATCTACTATAGTCAACTTGTGGGGACAACCAAAAAGTGTCATATCTTTTAAACTTGTCACAAAAAAATGTATGCAATAGTTTTTTTTAGTTGGTGCAATAGTTTTCTACAAACATTTGATAGTGAATCTGGTTAGAGTCCCAGATTTCGTTTGCTGCTAACAGTCTCATTATAACACATTTTAAGGCTAATGTATTCAACTCGATCATTTACCTTCTGTATTAAATTTGTACAGACCTGCAAAGAACTAAGTAAGCTGCTGCCAAATAACACTTTTTTTTTTGCACAATTTGGAATTGCAAAAACTCTTTTAAACTGTAATTATCTTGATATTATATTACATATATGTAGCCATGGCTGGTCTGTCTATACTGCTGCCCCCCTGTCACGTAAGTCCTAGTAGCTGCAGGCTGTGTCAGGCCCCCTATCTTGGGTTTACCCCTCCTCTTGCAGCTTCCTTGAGTGGCAGGAGTGGAGGTGGAACTTGGCTTTTGATTACCCAATCCTGGGTGCAGACCTGGTGCCCTCCCCTACTGCACTAAGGAAGAGAAAACTCTAAAATATAGTCAGTCTGAGTCTCTCCCTCTTGTGATTGAGACGTGACCTTCAGCCCCTCAGGGGCCTGATGAAAAACACCAGGCCTCAAGTCTGATGGCCTAGGTACCATCCAGAAGCTGGTCGCTGACACAGAAGAAATGTATTCGCTCTATTAACATCTGCAGTGGATATGAATAAAGAAGATTCTATTTTATATACTTCCTGCCTAAGTCTACTGGCTATTGGGGGCGGGGGGGGGGGGAGTATGCATTATTTGGTCCACTGTGGGGACTGTCTCTAGCTATGCTGAGCATGCGGTGGATGGAGGCGCTCGCACTAAGAGAAGAATGAAGCCTGAGACATTCAAAAGCCTGTCCTGTTATCCCAATGTCATCGCAGAACCTCAGATCTCCTGCAGCCTAAAGGTACAATGCACCAACCCATACCTGGTAGACAGCCAATCTCCCATGGGTGGGGGGGGGGGGGGAGAAGCAGCGCTACATATATATTTAATATATATAAGACAGAATTTTTCTGGTCTTACGAAATAGGTGAACTAAATGAGTGTGTATATGTCCACAAATATTCCAATCTCCTCAAAATATTCCTAAGGAATAAAACCACTTTCTAAAAATGTCCCATATGTTTGCTATATTTAGCATAACATCCAAATCCTTGCTAATCAACGACAGTAAAATGTTTACACCATAGTAAATAAAAATATCACTTGAGAGTACATTCAAATCTCAGACGGTTCTGCAACCCTGTCTTCCCCATTATCTCTTGGCATACAGTGATTCTGGAAAATGACATGCAAATGAGCATACAGTGTCACCTTTTGCTTCTTATCCATTTTAACATAGACAACCCCTATAAGCTTTTGCCTGCCGTATTACAGTTTTTTAGCACACATTTTAGCAAAGCTGTGCTCTATACAGTGCACAGCTTTTATTTGCAGTGCCCTGTAAGGTGCAGGGGTTGTCACGTTTTTACCCCCGATAAATTATTTAATGTTGCATAGCCAGCCACATTGGAACCTATGCCTTCGAGATCCCCGCGCTCCCTCCTCTCCCTCCTCCTGTAAGCGCTGAGATCTAACTTCCACCCGACCAGTGGGCTCCCCCTCCAGTCGGGTAGAAGTTGGATCCCGGCACCGAGAGGATAGGGGGCCCACGGACCAGTAGAGAAAGGTGTGTCTGTGTTTGTTTGTTAGAGGTGTTCTTACCTTTTCCAGACTGGGCCACCTCCTGTAGCGTAGCATCCTGGCTGCATGACATCATGACACCGTGACACACCCGGAGGAAGATAGCTCGAGAGGTAAGTCCCCTTAATTTTTTTTACAGGGGGGCCCCGCTGCCAGCGTCCCGCTTTGTGCCCCGCAAAGCCTAGGTGTGCATTTGAATGTAATTTCCCAGATTCCCTAGCTGCAGTGGAAGCATTGTATGTGAATAGATAAGATAGTATACATGTGTTAGTTCATAATAATAATCTATCTATATATTTCTCAAACCGTCGTATGTGTGTTTGCGTGTCTGCATGTGTCTCCCTGTCCCTAGGGGCAATCACATTGGACCTTTGGCCTGTCACTCCGCCTCAGGCCAATGAGATGGCTCCCTTGGCCTGCCCGCCCCCGCACACCTCTCATTGGCCTGAGGCGGAATGACGGGCCAAAGGGACACACACACACGCACACACACGCACACACACGCACACACACACACAAACTCTCTCTCTCCCCCCCCCCATCACGTGCGCCACCCTGCACCGGCTCCCGGACGGAGGGGAAGCGCGGCGCGGCCCTCCTAACCCAGCCGCCAAAGCTCCCTTACCTCCCCGGCGCTCCTTCCCCGGCGCTCCCTTACCTCCCCGACGCTCCCTTACCTCCCCGGCGCTACCTCCCCAGCGCTCCCTTACCTCCCCAGCGCTCCCTTACCTCCCCGGCACTCCCTCCCCGGCCGCTGGGGGGCCAAGCAGCCTCCTCGGATCTGCGCCAGTCCCACTCTCCACCACCTCTCACTCCCGTCGTGTGTGTGTGTGTGGAGAGGGACATTTTACTTCTGCCAACAATTTGTGCCTCACTTTCCCCCCTACCCCTGCCCTTCACCCCCCTACCCTTCACCTTCCCCCCCTACCCCTGCCCTTCACCCCACCCCTGCCCTTCACCTACCCCCCCTACCCCTGCCCTTCACTCCCCCAACCCTGCCCTTCACCCCCCCTAACCCTGCCCTTCACCCCCCCACCCTTCACCTACCCCCCCTACACCTGCCCTTCACCCGACCCCTGCCCTTCACCCCTACCCCCCCCTACCCCTGCCCTTTACCCCCCACTCCTGCCCTTCACCTACCCCCCCTACCCCTGCCCTTCACCCCCCACCCATGCCCTTCACCCCCCCTACCCCTGCCCTTCACCCCCCCTACCCCTGCCCTTCACCCCCCCTACCCCTGCCCTTCACCCCCCCCTACCCCTGCCCTTCACCCCCCCTACCCCTGCCCTACACCCCACCCCTGCCCTTCACCTACCCCCCCTACCCCTGCCCTTCACCCCACCCCTGTCCTTCACCTACCCCCCCACCCCTGCCCTTCACCTACCCCCCTACCCCTGCCCTTCACCCCCCCCCCCCACCCCTGCCCTTCACCCCCCCACCCCTGCCCTTCACCCCCCCCACCCCTGCCCTTCACCCCCCTACCCCTGCCCTTCACCCCCCTACCCCTGCCCTTCACCCCCCCTACCCCTGCCCTCTACCCCCCTACCCCTGCCCTTCACCCCGTACCCCTGCCCTTCACCCCCCTACCCCTGCCCTTCACCCCCTACCCCTGCCCTTCACCCCCCCTACCCCTGCCCTTCACCCCCCCTACCCCTGCCCTTCACCCCCCTACCCTTCACCCCCCCACCCCTGCCCTTTACCCCCCACCCCTGCCCTTTACCCCCCTACCCTTTACCCCCCTACCCCTGCTCTTCACCCCCCCTACCCCTGCTCTTCACCCCCCCTACCCCTGCCCTTCACCCCCCCTACCCCTGCCCTTCACCCCCCCTACCCCTGCCCTTCACCCCCCTACCCTTCACCTACCCCTGCCCTTCACCTAACCCTGCCCTTCACCTAACCCTGCCCCTGCTCTTCACCCCCCTACCCCTGCTCTTCACCCCCCCTACCCCTGCCCTTCACCCCCCTACCCCTGCCCTTCACCCCCCCTACCCCTGCCCTTCACCCCCCTACCCTTCACCTACCCCTGCCCTTCACCTAACCCTGCCCTTTACCTACCCCTGCCCTTTACCTACCCCTGCCCTTTACCTAACCCTGCCCTTTACCTAACCCTGCCCTTCACCCACCCCTACCCTTCACTACCCCTGCCCTTCAACCCCCGCCCCTGCCCCTGCCCTTCACCCCCCTACCCCTGCCTTCACCCCCCCCCCCACCCCTGCCCTACACCCCCCCCCCACCCCTGCCCTACACCCCCCCCACCCCTGCCCTTCACCCCCCCACCCCTGCCCTTCACCCCCCCTACCCCTGCCCTTCACCCCCCCTACCCTGCCCTTCACCTACCCCTGCCCTTTACCTACTCCTGCCCTTCACCTAACCCTGCCCTTCCCCTGCCCTTCCCCTACCCCTGCCCTTTACCTACTCCTGCCCTTCACCTAACCCTGCCCTTCCCCTGCCCTTCCCCTACCCCTGCCCTTTACCTACCCCTGCCCTTTACCTACCCCTGCCCTTCACCTAACCCTGCCCTTCCCCTGCCCTTCACATACCCCTGCCCTTCCCACCCCTACCCTTCACTACCCCTGCCCTTCAACCCCCACCCCTGCCCTTCACCCCCTACCACTGCCCTTCACCCCCACCCCTACCCCTGCCCTTCACCACCACCCCTGCCCTTCACCCCCCCCCCACCCCAGCCCTACACTCCCCCCACCCCTGCCCTTCACCCCCCCCCCACCCCTGCCCTTCACCCCACCCCCACCCCTGCCCTTCACCCCCCCCCCACCCCTGCCCTTCGCCCCCCCCACCCCTGCCCTTCGCCCCCTACCCCTGCTCTTCGCCCCCTACCCCTGCCCCCCGCCACCTGCCCTTCGCCCCCCATACCCGTGCCCTTTGCCCCCCCCCTACCCGTGCCCTTCGCCCCCCCTACCCATCCCCTTCACCCCCCCTACCCCTGCCCATCGCCCCCCTCCCCCTGCCCTTGAAGGGCGGTTCTTGTCTCTGCAGCACCCGTCATAGCGGGCACTGCAGCAGGCACATAGCCTCAGTGCTACTATTCAACAAGACACCTTTCAGCGCCGGCAGAGACTGTATGGCTCATTTGCGTTGAATGAGAAGCAATGTGATGCCAGAAAATGTATTGTGACTTATTAGTGCCAGATAATAAATATGACCCAAAAGACGCAAAATAAAATTTGCACTAGCACTGCTTAGTTAATATGACCCTTTGTCTGATCCGGGCTTCTTAACCATGTTGACCATTGAACCTGAACACTGAGTCAGCTTTCCACTGCAATCCTGTAATGTTTTACATATACAACATTTCCAGCCAGTGACAGGTTTAGCCACAACGTTTTAGTACCATTCTGGTCCCATTGACCTCACAAAGAACTAGAAGCATTTAGGGTCCCTATTCAACATGCGTCTTCTTCCTTCTGCTGAGGGAGGCCCGGGGCCCAGCAGCAATGAGAGGACTGGCAGCCAGGCAAAGAAGTTAACTGCTTTGTCGGGCCACCAGTCCCCGGCTCTCGCTCACTGTCCCGCGCAGGGCCTCTCTCTGATGTCTGCGTATGCACCAGCACGAGGGAGAGAGTCCTGACGTGGGACAGTGTGGGAGAGAGGGAAACCTGGCAAGAGGCCAGCCGCACCTGGGGGAGAGCAGGGCAGCAGAGGCCTGAGACCATCCCCAAGGTACTGCTGCGGCCAAGTTTATTCGAGCATTTGCCCGTTCTTGGCCGCAGCAGTAGCCTGGCGCGCGCCCGAGTGTGACGGGCGCGCGCCGAAGCAGCGGAAGAGCGCCCTCCGATCGGGGCGCTCTCCCTACCGCTACCGGGTCCGCCGGGTCCCCCGGAGCCCCCTGCCGCCGTCCCGCAGATCGCGGGACACCAGGGCTCCCTCGGGGAGCCCTGCACGCGCGTGCAGGGGGCGCAGGCTCCCGAAGACGCGTGACCGCGCGTCTATGACGCGCGGCACGCCGAGGGGCAGCCACAAGCAAGCCGGGAAATATCCCGGCTTGCGGTACCGACCACACTGCAATAAAGTGTGTCGGTACTGTAGGTAAAACTGCATTTTGTACTTGGGGGGCTGTAAGAGATGTGTGCAGAGGTACGCAATGGAGACCGTTTTTAGGTGAAACTAAAATGATGCTTTATTGTGCCCGTTCTTTTAACATGGTAGTAGCACTCAAAATAAATAAAATAAAGGCTACTGCGCTTTGGAGAATATCTACACCTTTACTTCGTCCCTTTCTAACTGGGTGGGTAGCTAAGCTAGTTACCACCCCAAACATATATACATATAGATATACAACAGTTCAAGAAGAAAGTCTCTTATCTGTTTGTTGTAGCTGTAAGGGAAGGCCTCTCTGCTCTCCTGGGTCAGCACCTTTGTGTGCTATGGCAATGTCTGTGTCCAGGTATAGAGGTCAGGTTCCCTTGTCTTGCTATCAGCATACAGTCTTTCTGCAGCTCAACACATCTGTTCCTCTGGTCAGCCCTAATTGTAGGCTAAGGAAATCTTCCTGTTTCTCAGAACAGGAATAAAAGGAGAACAAAGCGCAGAAGCAAAACGGAGCAGGAAGGACCCAGAATCAAAAATAAAATAAAAGTGCCCTTTTATTTTATTTTTGATTCTGGGTCCTTCCTGCTCCGTTTTTGCTTGTGCACTTTGTTCTCCTTTTATTTCTGTTTACTACATATTGGAAGCTGCACAGCCTGCCTACCACTCCTAGGATCTGTGAGTATTGTTCATATTTCAGGGGAACCTGCCAATGAGACTGATGGTGGGTGGGCTTGTACCATCTACCACTTGTCTTCAGGAGGATAGTACCCATACTAGTGGTTATTATGTACTAATACCATTACTCGTTTCTTATACCTTGGATTAGTGGTTTGGCTTGCATTATTCTTTTATTCCTGGCATTGGAGCTCTTTAGCCTATTTTTCCTATGTTTCTCAGAACAGGCCTTTTCTAACACAGTCAATCAACCAGCCCACTGCTGGATTTAGAGACAGTTTTTCTCAACAGTGATAAGTCCCTGTTATAGGGGGTGTTTTACAAAAAAATGTATTTGGGGGTGGGTGTTTTTTTCTATGTTTCTGGGGGGGTTGGATGTATTTGAGGGGTGGGGAGCTTGTATGTATTTGGGGTCAGAATGAGAAGGATAAGAGTGAGACGGAGGGGAGAGAAATACATGGGAAGAGGGGAGGAATAGAGGAGGGTGCTTGCGATGTGTGAAATGGGGGGGCTCACAAGACCGCCAATGCTAGTCCTGGGCCAATGGAAATCTGTCTGCGGCCCTGACAGTGCATATTAAACTGCGATCCAGCATCAATGCCAGTTCTTGTCCTTAAAAGCCTTCCAAAGAAGCTTACTTTTTTTATGTGTTGCTTTACCTTACCATTGCGGAGTAAAAATACATTCGACACAATTATTATTAATTTGAGGTAGTGTGCAAGGCAGCTTTGTACACCATGCCTGCATTCACTGCCATTATTTGCTTTCTAACCATTTAATTTCATTATATGGAATGCTGGCAATATGCTTTAAACCCTGTAACGAGGCCAAGAAACCTTAGGGGAATAGCCTGCTATTCTCATCGTTAATAGTTATATGGGAACCAAAAAGGTTTCAGTTATCAAATTTTGTTTTTTGACAAACCACCATCTGTTTGTTTTTCTTAGAGTGGAACATACAGTACAGTAGTGCACATTTATGTACCAGATTTAATCATTTCCACAAGAATCTGTTACTCTTTTACTGTGTTTGACACTGTATAAACCAACGTTTTTTGCTTTCCTGCTTTTTTCCACTTGCAGTCTTCTATATGTGTATTATTTATCAATGTGAAGTACAATTATTCCATGCAATTAGCATTTTACATTTCAAATTCAGAAGTTAACAATTACCAAGCTATTTATGTAAAACATATTCCCACATGGAAACCTTGCAACAAATACAGTGCACACTCCCAGATGAATTGATATTGTTATGGCTGTTTTTATTTTTGGAACAGCTCCATCTACACTTGGAATTGAAAACAATTATGATGACGTTTTTAAAAGTATCAATGACAAGTGTTATATAATAAAATATATTTTCATAGTCAAGAAAATAAGTCCCATTGGAATTTGTTTTAAATAAGTCTGTGGACCCTACATTGTGTTGAACAGTGTAAATTATGCCATTTCCTCAAAACCAGGTGCAAATTGTGTAGTTTGACTTTGCATCGCTGCAGTATATGCTAGCATATGGTATCAAGACACTTTGCACCAGGTTTGCTAAACTTATGTCAGTGAGCAATTTTGGAAGTTTTTCTAGGAGGAGTTAGGGAGGACTTAAGTGAGTGTAAAATTATAATGAGATGAATTGAAACTTGTGCTTATAACTGGTAGTTTTCCTTTCTCTTGGTGTAACTCCCCTTTGGTATTACAATGGCCTTAAGGGGTTAACTGTGTAGGTCCACACAGAAGTAACACCCCTTTCCCATCACCTGGTGCTGGGGTGTCTCAGCAGAAGTAACACCCTGCCCTGCTCAGTGACATTATGAGATGTGTATATATATATATATATATATATATATAAACTAACACAAAGAGTAGCACTAATGAGTGTGAGTGTAAGTGTAATGTGACTGATGGGTGATATTAAATGAATTACATAAAGTGAGTACAGTGCAAACACAACAATAATAATATAATAAAACCAATCACATGAATAAAACTGATGGAAAGTCCAGTTCAGAGAGCAGTCTGTATGGAGGAGGACAAGTTTCTTTCTGTGATCTTGTCTGATCACAAACACCTACAAAAAACAGAAGAAGATCCATAGCATAATACTATATATATATATATATATATATATATATATATATATATATATATATTAATATATATATATTTATATATATATATATATATATATATATATATATATATATATAATGGGTTTTGCCCCCTTCATAGCCCTGCCCTGAATGGTAGATGCAGGCCTGGACTCTGCTGCAGGCGTGAGCAAGAGGGGAGGTTCTGCCGACATCACGAGAGGTGGGGCTAGCTCTATATTTAGCAGCCAACTCCTGTGAGTTGAGAGAGTTATGCAGAGCGTCTGCAGTGCAGTCAGTTTTGCCGAGAGTCTGCAGTTCAGTTAAAATGCCGTGAGTCGAAGAGTCCTGCGGATCGGTCCGAGGAGTTGGAGGAGACCGCGGTCTCCCCTGCGCAGAGTGCAGGACCAGAGAGAGGAGTGAATAGATTCAGCTTCCTTTAGTAGAGCTGATAGAGTTATAGACCTGGTGGACCAATGCCCTCACCCCACTGCCTGGGGTGATGGGGAGAATCCAAGCCCCACCGCGAGGATAACCTCGGGGGTGGGCCACGGGGTATTGAAGCCCTAGCCCAGACCATCCTGTCGGAGGAGAGACTTGGAGGGAAGGAGAGGAGGAATTATCTGT